>NC_048220.1:104414632-104494161 GCF_002007445.2 Ailuropoda melanoleuca | reverse complement strand
CTGGTCTGGTACCTATCCAGCTCAACTCAGGGGACCGGCTGAAAAAGGGGTCCCCTACTCCTCCGCCATCTTAACCAAACTCTATTAGTGTCTTTTAAATAGACATTCAATAAAAGTTGAGTTATATGGATTTGATAGATGATTCTACTGGAGTTCAGAGAGGTGAAGAGGTATGTTCGAGGTTGCACAGCAAGTTAGTGAGAATATGCTTGGACTAGAATCTCAATCTTTTGATTTTAAGCCAAGGATGTTATGGCAGGAATGTTTCACTTCTTGAGAAGCCTGATTTTGGCATTATATGCCTCAAGGGGTGGCAATTATATACTAGAGGGGAAATTGTTTATCACAAAGATCAGACACCAAAATCTAATCAAGAATTTTACTTTATACCAAAGCTATCAAATATTTATTTTGATTCTACCTACAAATTAACAAAAGGAAACCACTGGTGTAATAATCAGTATGGACACATGTTTGTGGGAGGAGTGGTTTTTCAAAGGTTCCTAAAAGTCTGCTCCAGAGATGGTTGCTTCAGCCCTGCCCGTAGATGACAGCCAGACTCCTAGAAAGTCAAATCCTTACTCTGTCTTCTTTGCCTGTTGGAGGTGAGGCTGGAGCAGCGGACAAAACTGCCCTGGGGGGCAGATCTGCTGACATCCTGGGCTGTTGAGGAGCAGGGAAGGAGGATGATTTCATCACATTGGTCTGTGGGAAGAGCGGGGTGTGGCCTTTCCTTGGTCTGTGCCTTCTCTGGGATGAAGACTTGCCCAGCTCAGAGTTAGTCTTTCATTGCTGGATGTCCCTAACAGTGAGGTGAACAGATAATTCTTCTGAAGTGTAACATTCCTGGCCATCAGCATCTTTTGCCGTTGATTGAACAAAGAGCTTGTTCTCTGATGGTAACAGTCACTGGATGTTCATCATAAGCTGATCCATAGTCTATTAAAGAGGCAAGAAACCCTGGGGCCTGTCTAGCCCAACTCCCACCCTCTCCTGATAAGGAAACTGAGGTCCAGAGAGGTCTCTTGACTCTCACACCTTCTCTTCTCTCACCCCAAGGTCATGGGCTTTAGGGTGAACTTGAAAAGAGAATGTAACATTAATTTGGGCAATCATGGATAGAAGAAAACACTACAAAAATATTCCTAGAATCTGGGGAGTGTGTGCTGCCGGTGGACACACCTCTATTACAAGAAATGGAGTGCATTCCCAGCAGGGCAAAGACAAAGAAGTAAGTCTTAAAACAAAGGTGATTCATAAAACCTGTAACCTAGATAGGACAGTATTTTTTTTTCCTTAAGAGCAAATGAAGAAGCACTTCTTGCCGTCCACACAAAAAGCTGGAAGGGGTGATAGGGTGAACGTGAGGAACTGACTTTGCAGACTTATAAAAATTTAAGCACTCTGTGCTGTATTAGGTTTATTAGGGGACAGTCTGGGGGAGCTTTTGTCCATGCCTCGCATCACGATGGAGCAGTAGAATCTCTGTCATTAAAATTTGAAGGAAGATAAACAGTAAATATTTCCAGGGATAATTACTGAGCGCTGGGCAAACCTCAAAGTGTTGGAAGTTGCAGCTCCTGTTGGATCAGTGCCATGGAAGGGGGGGTATGTATCTAAAGCTTATCTGAATCATCTGAGCAGCAGAGCTGGGTGCAGTTTGGCAGGCGCTCTTCACATAGTTCTGTTTGAGAGGCTTAATAATAACAGTTAAAAAAAAACCCCTTCCCTAAGGAGACATTTATTATTTCTATAGTGTCGCCACTGGCAGAATCACGCCTTCCTGCTCCCTTTGGTCTGCCTCTGCCACCCTACCCGCCCTCATTTACCAATCCCAACTAAATCAGCGAAGCCTGGTTTGCAAGATGAAAATCTGCCCTGGAATTTTGGAAGATTCTGTATCTGCTGGAATTTTGGATCAATGGAGCCGGGGGCACGGCTGTTTGTTCTCGAGTATTTCAAATCTGAGTTGTATTTATTAAGTACTTTTGTATTCTTAGCATGGAAAACAATATAGAAAAAGTGAAAGGTCTCTGACCACCAGGAGGCCCTCGGTGCAGACCCCAGCTCTGCCATCACCTTCTGGGGGGGTTTAACCTTGAAGAAGTCATTTAAAAACCTGAGCCTAAGGTTTCTCAGCTGTAAAAAGAAGGTGACAGATCAGATGATCATTAAGATATTTTCTGGTTCCAAAATATATGAAGCCACCGCCAGAGCTGCTGGCATGGATGTTAGACGTTTTCCAGTTCACTTTGCAGATAGGGAAACTGATTGATTGGAACAGTCAGTTTGCCTGCTTGGGTATCAAGCTTATCATCAAAGTGAGAAGAAATCTACACAGGAGATGGTTGCATTACCACTCAGGACAGTAAATCCCTTATTGTCTAAATGTTTGGTCTGGAAGCAAAACAGCTCTTTAGGATTAAACCTTTCCAGAAAGGTCCATGAAGGAGAAATGGGACTGGCTAGAAGAAAGGGAAGGATGGTGGCATCATCAAGGGTACAGAGGTAGGGATGTGGCAGGACTGTCTGAGCAAAGATGTATGCCAAGGCAGCAGTTCCACATTATAGGCTGTGCTCTGTTCCCCTGCTCATATGTCCACCATGATTCTAGGGGGCACATAGCCTCAGTATTGAGTAATGTGGACATGCACTGTGAGAAAGTTATTTTCATTTTCCTTTTCATTCTTCCTTTAATCCATCTGATCATGCCAGGGAGAAAGACGTGTGTTTGCGGTAATATGTTTCTTTTTAAAGATTTATTTATTAGAGAGCGTGCGCGCGCCTCTGAGTGGGGGGAGGGGCAGAGGGAGAGAGAATCTCAAGCAGACTCCCCCTGAACACAGACTGACACAGGGCTGGATCCCACGACCCTGATATCACGACCTGAGCCAAAATCAAGAGTTGGCCACTTAACTGAGCCACCCAAGGACTTCTGCATTTTTAAGATCCTTGATAATTCCCTCCCATGTTTTTGGTCTTAATCAAAGGAAGACCGAGTCTTAACCTCAGAATCATCATCAAGTAACAGTGTCTCTTAAATTTAATAATTTTATCTATTCTTATATTTTTTGAAGTTTCCTTCTATTTATGGCAAGTAATACACTTTTTCCATTTATGTGGTGATATAAAGCTTCCTTTTAAAATAATTTTGAATGGAAATGTGCCATTTAAAAATTAATATATTAAGTAAGAAACAATGCAGGTAGTATAAGGGTCTAGAAAAATCCAGAATGTGATATGGGATTGATGACATTTGGGAAGCCCTGAAGTGTCTGCAAAGAGCTGGGGCTCCTGGTGGAAGACAGGCCTGGGTTTAAATCCTGCCTCTGCTATTTACCAGTGCTATGACCTTGAGCCCGATCTTCAGGGTTACATGGAAGAAGAAGAATGGAGAAGGATAATGATGACTCCAGAAAAGCACCTGCAGGATTTTCATGCAGTGAACATGGCCTGGTTTACACCTGTCCTTAGCATCAGCCTTGCCTCACGGGATCAAGTGCTTCCCCATAACCACTGGCCCACTACACCTTCAGGTCTGGCCTGTTTTTATTTCTGCCCCATTTTGTGCTGTTAGTACTTTAGTGAGCTCCCTCCATTCTGTGGAGGGAGAGCTACTGTGGCTTGGTGGAAGGGCCATTGAACTTGAAGCAGGAGACCAAACTTTGAATGTAGGGTCTACCACTTACTAACTTTGATGTCTTGGAAAAGTTATTAATCTCTAAATTTAATATCAATATTCATAAAATAGCCATGAGTATACTGACTAGGACTATTGTGAGAGTGGACATCATGCACCAGAACATTCTGGGCACACAGTAGGTCTGCAGTAAATGGCTGTCACCTATCCTCAGGCACATGTCATGTAAAACCTATCAGCATATCTGTTTAGAGCATTTGTTGACTTCATTAATGCTGTGATATCACAAGAGGCAGAAACTTCTCTTTAGGCGGCTAAATTTCTCAGGAGCAAACTGCAGTCTGTTAAAAATGCTCAGCACGACCAGACAAAAAGGCATTTCAACCAACAGTTCTGCAACCCAGTCTGGCAGATTCTTGACTTTGGCATGACCTTGCCTCTACAATTCCCCCCCCTCCCTTCGGACTCTTGACCTACAGAAAAGAAAACCTGTGGAGACATCTAAATCTAGCCTTATATTATGTGCTATATGTAGCAATCTCACTTTCTAGATAGATTGTGTATTCTCAGGTGTCTTTCAGTTATAAGTGATAGAAATGGAATGCAGTAGGATTAATTGAGACAGGGAACTTTTCAACCCCTGTAAGTTAAAAAAAGGAAAGTGGCTGATTCATCTAACTGGAAAATCTGGGGATTTTTGGCTTCAGGCATGGCTAGATCTAGGTGCTTAATGATATTATCAGTACTGATGAGTAATGCAAATGTAATCTTGCCCTTGATTGTCCAGGCAGAATAAAAAATGCTGCAGTTACACATGAGATATTAGGGTGTTGGCAGCTCTTCCGTGAATATCCACTGTGTGGCCATTATTATTCCTAGTGGATGGCATTGACTAGCTACTCACCAAAATGCATCTGCTATGGATTTAGGCTCCTCTAAAAACTTCTAGCCTGGCTCCAAGTGGACCTCTGCCCTAAGACAAGAGCAGTGGGCCAAGCAGAGCAGTGCTGAAAGGACAGACCCAGGCAGAGGCTTTGCTGTGGGGCACAGAGCACTCTCCAAGTTCTGATACCTCCATCCGCTGTAGGCCAGAGGCCCTGTGAACTGGTTTACTGAGATGGTTCTGGCAAATGCATATTGTGCTGGCTTAAGTGTTACTCGTCCTGCTTATACTCTCATAAGTGCCCCCCATTAAACGGTACCCCTACTACAAGCCCATCTCCTGCAACTCTGTATATCTGGGCTCTAGTTCTGCTTTGCAAAACTCTTAGTAGTGCAGACTCCCAGAAGTTTGGCTCTGTTCTTTTTGACTCCTGGCATCAGAATTTGGACACTGATCTTTGAGGGATCACCTTGTCCATTATTTTTAATTACAACAGAGGAAACTAGGCCTCAGATACTAAATGACTTGTTCAAGATCACCATTGATAAGGGATAGGCCTTCAGTCACATGTTCAGTCCTTTTTCCACTCGATCCTGCTACATATGTTTGTACCGTGGACCCTGATCCAGAAGACTTGTTCTGTCTAATCTGGAGCCTGCCTCATGTTTTGCCGTTTTCTGGAAAGGACCAATCATGTGTGCACTGAGACCCATGGTCATCATTGTAATTCCTAGATTTCTAGAGCTGTGGCTACCTGTTCACACAGTGCTGCTATTCTGGAAGCAATGCCAATAGACTCAGGCATTTTGGTAAGTAGGTAATGTAGTGACAATGAGGGGCATGCAGTCTACAGCACAGCCACACCGTAAGTGTGGTTCAGTTCTCAAGTCAACATGGAAGCAGAAAATTCTGCGTCATTAAAGTTACCCTAGAAAATAATTTGTTTATAAAGTCTGAAATAATTCCATTTCGTCCTATGTGTGACACAGCCAGTTTGTCCTTGAGCACTGACAGATGGCTATCTGGTTGAGCCCCACATGAAATGGTTGCCCTGTGTTTAGAAACCAATTAATACCAAAAATAATACCATGTCTTTAAACAGAGCAATCACAATCATCTTACTAAGATGCCCATGCTCAGAGAGGGATGTGGGGACAGACGCCGCCCCGGGGACCAGCAGGCTGGTGTCTCTCACCTCATGCTCATGCGGGGGCACCTCTCAACTCTTTAAATTATTTCTCTTTCTCTGCCAAATGCATGCCAATGAATTAATGTATATTAAATATGGACCTGCATAAATCTACTCTACAAGATGGTAATAAGAAACAGCTAAGACATTTGGGGCCCATGATACTTTGACAGTTGAGCTAAAGGCTAAGAAGACAGCCACCTCCCTCAAGGAATTCTCCCTGAGTACCAAGTATATCATACTTGCTCTCTGCACTCTTTTCTTCCATTTCTGTGAATGGAAGAAAAGCTTATTTTTCTCAGGGTACTGTAAGCCTCGTACGCCTGAAATTGTGTCCAAAGTGTCCCTCTCACCTCCACATGTGTGTCATAAGGCTGAGCACACAGACCACATCCCATAATTCCTGCAACAGCCTTATTGAAGGCGCTGTCCTAAAGCAAAAGGACGGTGGGCTTTGGGTTCAGGAAGTCCTGGTGACAGATCCAACCGCTAGAGCTGTTTTCTAACTGTGATGAACTCTCCAAGATTTTGTCTCCTCAGCTGAGCATCAGATCAGATAACAACGCCTTGTTTGAAAGTTTTGTGAGAGCTTAGACATGGTGTGTCAGGATCCACAGGGGTCGTGGTTGGTCTATGGCGGTTTTCAGTAACTGACCGGACACTCAGATTATGATTGCTGATTATGCTGGAAGAACTGCGGTCTCTCATGATTCTCTTAGATATATTCTTAAGTGTTTGGACTAGAACTCTGAGATTTGAGGATTCTGGTCTTCACTTTGTCACCTATTACTAGTATTAACTCATTAACTAGTATTAATGAGTTTGTCAAACTCATTAGACTTCTTGAGGCTCCTGTTTTAACACTTGTCAAGAAGTGCTGATAACTCTTCATTTTCCTACCTGCCGGGATTTTTGTTAGGAAGTTTCACATAGGAGAAAACATCCACAAAAGTGTTTTACAAATGTGAGGGTGTGGGTCCATGGAGAGGTCCGGGTTTGAGCGTTGGCACCTGACTAGCCCTCTGGGTGACCTCCCTCCCGCAAGTGAGCCTCTGTCCTCACCCCCACCAATCCCTCCAAGTTATTTTGAAACACAGAAGAGGTGATGAATGTGAAAGTAGGTTATAACCTCTAAAATATATTCACGTAAGGAACAATTATGTCATTATTAGTAAAAACATTAAATGCTCTAAAATACCAGGGACATTAGTAACATCATCTCTCAAAGGAAAAATGACCTCATGAAGCTCACTGAACTGTTCAAAGATCCATTTGGACTTATTTTGTCCTAGGAGGAGAGAGGGATTTAGAAAGATCTCACTCGCTTTGGCTCCATGGAGCCTCCTCAGGTTGGGAGTGATGTTTTCATTTTTGTTTAGTTTTGTTTCCTGGGGAGTCCGCAGCGTGCCTAATTAATGCCATCAAAAGCATGACATTTAATTAACTAAATCACATGTTGAGCCTAATGATAACATATTTCAGTACCCGGCAGGCAGCGATGGTCTCTTGGGCCATTTCTAAGGAGGCTTGTGATTTGATAAGGAGAAACCCTTCTCAACAAAATCAGAGATCCCCGAGAGTAGCCAGAGAAAGCACAGCAAGAGCAAGTGCTTGCTCTTCTCCCAGAAACAAAGACAAAGACTGGCAGAGAGGAGTGGGGCCACTGAATGGGCTGTTCATCTTTTAAAAAGGTTTGTTGGAAATCCAGAGGTATATAAGAACAAACCTAAGTGCCTAAATTGCCTATCCCATGTCTTGGTTCATGCCAATTACCCCTGGAGCAGGGAAAACAAAGCGGGACAAACAAGGACCTCGCAGGGGGCTGTCTGAAGCCAGACGCCAAAGTCCCTCCAAGCAGCCGAGTATGTGGACGTGGGTGCCCTCTGCTGGACACTGGAGAATCTACGATGATGCTTATCTGGGTACTCCCCCAGGGAGCAAGCGCCTTTCCCTCTGGAGTTCAACATTCTGAGTAGAATTCCCAGGGACCATTAGTCACAATAGAGCCCACCAATTTGCCCCAAAGAAAATTGATTTCCACATCATTCTGTGCCTTGGTTTATGCACATCTCCCTCCTTTGTCTCCCTATTTCCATTATGTTCACTAAGACATTCATATCATGTTGACTCTGGCATGCATTTCTGTTTTCTTTCATCTCTTTGGTACAAAATCTGGATAAAATAACTTATGTATGGTGTTGTGAACTCCATTAACCTGGGTCATCTAATTTAAACACTCATTTTAAAGAAGAGGGAAACAGAGGCTTGGAGAGGTGAAGTGCCCTGTCCAAAGTGCCCTACCACATCAGTGACAGACAAGATTGCCTGACTGCCATCCTGTCCTCTTTCCCTTGATATGCTGTCTCCCACACTGGCCCCCAAGGTGCAGTGGGTGACTGAGATGTTCACTTGCATGGAACCTCAAAGGAAGAGAGCATACCCTGGTGGTGAGGGTGTAGGCTCTGGAGACAGGGGTCCTGGGATTGAATCCTCGCTGTTCCTGTGTTGACTGTGTGTTGTTGGACAGGTTATGTGACCTCTTTGTGGCTCAGTGTTCTCATCTAATACAGAGGTTGTGAGGGTTGAATAATCGAAAGCAGGTAAAGCATTCAGTAAAGTGCTTGGTACATAACTGGTGTTCAATAAATGATGTTTATCATCACTTCTATGATTGCATGGCACTGTTGGTTGGAAGATGTTATCAGTGGTTATATAATAGAACTGCTAGAATTGATATCAGGGGATTTTGCCTAAATTGTGTTTTGCATTAAACATGAAAACATGCCTCCCTCCAAATGGAGGGCCATTCTAGGCAGAGTGAGCAACCTGGGAGCAGGGAGAGTTAAGGGAAAATACGTGATTGGTGTTCCTTGAAGGAATAGTACGCTATTGAGGAAGAGACTGGAAATTGGTTGGTGCTAAAAGATGGGTGGCCTTGAATGCCAGGAGCTTGGCTTCGTTTGGCGTTCGATGGGGACTCATGGCTGATTCTCGAGTAGGAAAGTTTTCCGTTTCTCTTGTATGACTCGCGTCTCCTGCTCCTGTGATGTGAGGGCTGTCAGGAGCCTGACTGATTGCTGCCCCCATCACATGTGCACGCGCACATACCCACAGGAACACACCCGCTGTGTGGTATTCAGTATTCCAATCACCTTGAGGTTGTCGCCAAGGAGCCTAGTGTCGCTTGCAGCCACATCAGAATGAAGAACGAGCTGGACCGTCACGGTCGGCCGGTGGCAGGGGCTTGTCGCTTCTAGATTGAGTGCCTGTTTCCTTGCATGGAAATCTCTGGTGTGGGTACAAAGACGCTGAAGGTACAGGCAGAGGGGAAGGAGAGAGGGCGAGAGACTGTTGGCATGCGGAGAGAGGAGAGAGAAAGCCCTTCCCACAACTGCCCCCCGAAAAGCGTGGTCAGTCATTTTAGCAAATGGTGCCTCCACCTTGTGAGGGGCGCCTCACGTCCTGTAGCTGCTGCAGATCGCTGAAGTCCGTGCCTTCCCCCTTCTTTGCTTGGCACTCTCTTTCCTGCATGTTGCCAATTCTTATTTGCTGGGCTGAGCAGGAGATGGGGCCAAGAGAGAGGGGACTGGGACAATTCTGATGGGTGTTGCAAATAGAAGCTCAGTGGGGTTTGGCCTTTGGGTGAGGCAGCCCCTGGAGCCCCCATCAGGGATTCCACCGTGTGGAGCTGCATCTGTCTCTGTGACCCTCTTAGTTAGACGGTGGCAAACTGGCAGGCTTGTATGGATTCAATTTGGCACCAGAATGGTTTTCTTTTTTTTTCTCCCCAAAATTAGAATGAGATGGCAAGATTTTAAAATTGGATTTATTTAATATAAAGTTATGAATTCTGGCTTCTCTTGAAAACCAGACCATTTGATGGCACCAGTCTGCATTCCCCCTTGGCAGCAACCTGTAGGTAAAAAGAAGACTCAACCCTGCTTTGAACAGGGCCAACGTTCTGAAGTTCCTCACTGTTCCCACCTGGTCCCTGATCCATTCACTTGACCAGCCTGGCCCTGTCAACATTAATTTGTGACCCCCGATCTGGATTCACCTCTTCATCCTAGGAGTAAGAGCACCGAGGTTCAGAGAGGGCCTGTGATTTACCCAAGGTCACACAGTCTTTCCCATGGACAGAGTAGGTGCCATTTACATGATGGGATTTGAGAGGTGGCAGAAAAGTCTTACTTTTTTCCCATTTCCAGTGGAAAATTAACCTCCCACCCCTGCCATCAGCTCCATATCAGTCCACAGTGTGTCCAGGAAGAGAAATCTTTGGCCGTATTACATGTTTGTCCTCCTTCGGATCATTTCCCATATATATCTTTGCTGCTCGTTCTTACTCCTGTAGGCAGCCCAGCTCTGCCCCTCAGGCTCAGGAACTCCAAACTGTTGTCACCATTGGGAGCTGAGTGGTGGAGCTGAAGTTCTAGAATCCTCAGCAGTAGTTCAGGCTTACAGGGTCTGAGCCCAAGTCTCCTTATTATAACCTCTGGAGGTTGTTGTCAGACTTAGAAGGAAGAAAGTGTACAATGTGCTTAGTATGGTAGTAGCCACAGTGGCAAGAAGCAGCCACTTGAGGTTAGAGT
This sequence comes from Ailuropoda melanoleuca, assembly GCF_002007445.2. Classification (NCBI taxonomy): domain Eukaryota; kingdom Metazoa; phylum Chordata; class Mammalia; order Carnivora; family Ursidae; genus Ailuropoda; species Ailuropoda melanoleuca. The sequence continues at coordinate 104,483,857 of NC_048220.1, read as the reverse complement.
TTATTATTCTAGAGAGACTCAGAGCTGCAGGTGTTTAAAGAGATCTTCTTGTCCAACTGGCTCGTTTTGATGACTAAGGTGATAACACGTGTTTCTGGTAAGACAAAACAAAACAAAACAAAACAAAAAAAAAAAACAAAGGGTAGAGAAGGAAATCAAGTAAAATTTAAGAGTCTTTCTATCACCAGCTCCAGATAGTCTCATCTCCCCAGAGGCAACCGCTGTTACATTTCTCGCGTATCCTTCCAAAAATTTTATTTGCATCTGCATCATAAATAACTCGCATCCTATATTTTGACACAAATGTAATCAGACTACTCATGCTGTTCTGGTACTTGCAGTTTTATTTAGCAATATGTAGTAGGTCTCCTTTCAGGGCAGCACGTATGGGTCTCTTTTTTTCCCATTTTCAATGACTGCTCTTTCATAGGAAGATTATAGGATAGCTTGCGGGTGAACAAACTGGTTCTGTCAGGAGCCAGTATCTTAGGTTTTGTGGGTTATAGGGTTTGTACCATCTCCTCCTACTTCTTGTTCTTTTAACAATGCTTTAAAAATATAAAGACCATTCTTAGCTCATAAGCCATCCCAGAAACAGGCCAGATGTGGTCCCTGGCAGTAGCTCATCTAGCCAGTCTCTTGGGGGGACAGTTAGGGTGCTGCTGTAAACAGTGCTGGAAGGAGCATCTCTGCTGCGTCGTCCAGTGTGTGCTGAATTTATCTGGAGGACAAATTCATGGCCGTGAAGTGGCTGGGTCATGTTTTTAAGTCATGGCAGATATTGTCCCAACCTCCTCATTTTATAGATAGTTCAACAAATCCAGTGAAAAGAAGAGTCATGTCCCCCAGCAAGCCAGTGTCAGGAGGAGGACTAGAAATTGCTTTCCTAGCACTTGACCACGGCTCCTTCCACTGTAGGGCAGGCTCTGTCCCTGGCTGAGGCCCTGCATGGAACTTGTTTTGGGACTTGGAGTAGGAAAGACTCAAGTGTCCTTGAACCACAGAACAAGGTTGCAGAACCTGGAACTTGAATGCTCTTAGATCTCTTTTCTTTTCTGCCTCTTATTTCTGCTGGTTGTGGCCACTCTTGCTCCTGTTATAGACCAACTGGTTTCCAAGATGGAGGGCTGTTCTTGATGACTGCCAACATTTCCACGATCTGCATGGTGGAAAGGAAAGAAGCATGAATCACAAAGGAGGCTTTTGTCTGTGTTTCACAGAAGACCCAGGCACAAAGTAATTTAAATAAAAAAGAAAATTTATTCTGTCACATAACTAAAGTCCAAGAGGTCAGGCAGGCTCTCCTCAACATGGTTAGTGACTTGGTTAGTCCTCATGGACCCTGGGTCTTTCAATTCCATGTTTTTACTCTCAGTGTTGGCTTCATCTTCAAACTGTTTTTGTAGGGTGGTTGAACAAGTTCCCAGTGTCACATACGGACCCAAGAACAGTCTGTAGCTTCTCCTCAGGAGAGAGGAAACTTTCCTAGGCACACCCCAAACACACTTCTCCTCATGGACCAGAATTGGGTCACATGCTAGTTATTGACTCAATTACTGATAAGGGGGATGAGGTTACTATCATTGGCTTATAAAAATTACCTGAGGTTCAATGGCTGTTGGGACATCTACCATCCTATCTATGACAGAGTGCTTATTTCTCAAATCAGCTATAGAAAATTACAGAAAAGGATTTGTGTTGACTTGTCTTGGGTCATATTGTCTACCTCTCAGACCAATCCCTGTGGTCAGTAAGATGGGGGAATTATCGTTGCTAAGCTTGAATGAGGTAGTTACTCCTAGATCAATTGCTCTGGTGTAAGAATGGTACAAGTTTTGAGAATGGAGGGAGCATGAGGAGAATGTGCTTCCCCTAAAGAAATGCACCCCCATTGTGTCCACTACAACCTTCAAGAGATCTTAGGTCTTAAGAAGTGACCTAGGGAGTGGAGGAGCACTAGAATTCAGGCCAGACTTCTTAAATGAATGTCCTGGCTCTGTTACCCACTGGGCTCGACTCACTGTTTCTGCACTTGAGTCTTTCCACAGGGGATAATCATGCCTAGGCAGCCAATCTTATAGGTGCCTCGTGAGCCTCAATGAGGACATGGTGAAACCAAAGTCAGGGAGCCTTCAGACACATGATAACCTAAGTGAGGAATCCTGGCTGGTCCCGTGGTGTCTCTGGGAGGCAGGAGGGAGGGCTCTTTATCTCTTGGCTCTGTGTACTTCTAATGCGGGGCTGTGGCACAGGAATAGACTTGAGGGAGGCGAACTGGACAGGCCAGGCAGAGGCACTGAAGCCGTGCAGGGTGAGGCTTCCCTGATTCTTCGTTGTCCCCGCTTCCCTCTCCCTGCAGAGCTGCTCCCGCCGTGTTGCTTTGCCTTCTCTCCTCCCCATGTCCCTTTACTCTATTTGGGCACCTGAGTGCCCTTTTTGAGACTAGACTGCCAGTTCCCAGCAAATTGCTCTCCTGTCCTCCCTTTGTAATGATCACTTTGTTAACATTTGTAAAGATATATTCAACCAAACTCTGTTTTGACCTTCTGACTTTCTGCTTATGTGTGTGTGTGTGTGTGTGTGTGTGTGTGGTTAAAAGTTTCCTTCTCTTTTGAATATTTTGAAATGTCTTTGGAACATAACTGGAGAGTTTAAACAGTTTCACTGTGCATTCATCTCATTCACTCATTGCCCCATTCCTTCATTCAGCAAATATTTATTGATGATCTGTGCCAGGTTTTAAGCATATAAGAGAGAACAAACAGACATGGTTCTGAACGCGTGGCACTCACGTGCTAGTAATGTCAGTGAGCGGAAGGCCGCTGTTATTCCTCTTGCTCCTGACCTAGCACTCGTCGCCTTACCCAGAGCCAGTCTCTGGGACACGGCAGTACACCCAGGGCTTCTCTCCCACAAAGGTTTCACAGGAAAGGTGGCAATCCTAACTCTGCCACTTGCTTGCTGTGAAGCCCCGGGTAAGACACTTTCCTCCCTGAGTGTCAGCCTACCCGTCTGCCGAACGGAAACAGCAGGACTAGCTCATCAGGTCACAGTGAAGGTTACCTTAGACCATCCAAGGGAGGCTCTGCATTGCCCAGGTGAGGACGTACGTTCCGGGGTCAGGCTGCCTCGTTCACATCCTGGCTCTATTTCTCTCTAGCATTGTGACCGCACACAATTTAGTTTAGCTCCCTGCCTCAGGTTCCTGGTCTGTAAAGTGGGAATGGTGATCATTTCCACCTCATTGGATTGTTGTAAGGATTAAGTAAGTCCTGTAAAGTCTTTGGTCCAGGCCTGGTGTGTGGCAGTGCTCAACAAAGATTGTTATGTCTACCTGAAAAGTGTTTTTCCTCCCAGATAGGACTCTTTCTTATAACTGGTAAGGCATTCATTATAATGGCATCTCTTTATTTTGCTCTTTAGAAGAGGAGACCCACAGAAGATTATCACTCATAAGTGGGCCTTTTAGGGGTGCCTGGGTGGCTCAGTCGTTAAGCGTCTGCTTTCGGTTTAGGGCGTGATCCCCACGTTCTGGATGGAGCGAGCAAGCCCCACATCAGGCTCCTCCGCTGGGAAACCTGCTTCTTTCTCTCCCACTCCCCCTGCCTGTGTTCCCTCTCTTGCTGGCTGTCTCTCTCTCTCTGTCAAATAAATAAATAAAATCTTAAAAAAAAAATAAGTGGGCCTTTTAAAGCCTTGCCTTGTGCCGTCAGAGATGTGCTTTCTCTCTGTGCTCGTCATTCACTGGGCGTGTTATAATTGCACCCGCACTTCTCACACACACGGTCAATGCTGGGCAGAGAAAGACAAGGGAAATGGCTCTCAAAGAGAGGATACAAGCACATGTGACTATCCACAGCAGTAAAAGGCACCTTGGAGCTGCCCAAAGGAGGGTAGCAAAGGGCTTCTGCGAAGGGAAAGGAATACATTTCATTGTTAGCAACACTAGCTGGTCATGTGACTTTGGGCAACTCACGAGACTTCTCGGTGCCTCTGCTTCCTCATGTGTTCAAAGACAGACAGAGAATATCATACTTCATTAGAGATTCCCAATTGCTACCACAGGTGGGTTTTGTTTGGCTTATAGAGGTTTTAAAATTCAGAATTAGTTATCAACACTTAAAATCTCAGAGACTTCATAGAAAACTTTAGACAGCCAGTTCTTTTGGAAAACTGGAGCAGCTGGCAATAGGTAGATGGAGTTGAGTATCAGCCTCCCACCTTCAGGTGAGCCATGCATGTTCTAAGCCTCCTACTCCCAGTAAACTTGGTTTCTACCCACCCACCCTGCTCATTTAAGTTTGCGGCCCAGATCTTGTCAGCGCTGGAGTTTGTGACACCTTGAACAGGTGATCTTCTTAGTATCTTTTTGTTCTGCCATGAGTTTACTAAGTAGGACCACAGTTACTATATCCTTTCAACGGAGGAGGAGTGAGTCAGAGAGATTGCTATTTAAATACACAGAGAGGGGGAGCGTTGGTGGCACTTGAAGGCAGATCTCAATTCCTTGTTTATTACTTTCTTCTAGGTGCATTACTTTCTTCTGGACTCAAGGTGACCTAGTCACTTTTCTGATAATGATGATGATGATGATAATAATAGCTATCATTCAGGGAGGATTTCGTGTGTCTTGGTTACCTTCTATCACGTAATTATTTTGAGCTATTGGTACTAATATCCCCATTTTGTAGAAGAGGAGACAGAGATCGAAGGAAGCCAAGTCATTTGTCTGTGGCTACATGTTTACTAAGTAGTGAAGCCAGGATTTGAGCTCGAGTCTCTCTCACACTAACCCCCCGTCCTTAACCTTGAGAGTCATGCAACTGCAAAGATAGGGCCAAAGCCTTGTCTCATTAGTAACACTGACCTGTGAGTTTTAGAGGGATTAATATTTTACCCCAAATGGATGCTCATTTCTCTTGCTTTAAGCATGAGACCCTCTGAATACACAAATCATCAAATGTGGTGCTCACAGCAATATACTCACCAAGGAGGAATGAGAGCCCTCCGGAGAGGTCAAGGGGTCTCATTATGATGAGAAAGGACCTTCTAGCTGTCAGGCCAGATATGGCAGTGGAGTAACATCACTCCCAATGTCAGGGAGAGGTGAAGGGAGAGCCAGGCTGGGCATCATTTGCAGAGTCCTGAGGCTGTGCTCCTGGCACAGTTTGACTCAGCGATCTCCCGAGAGAGGGGACTGGCCCAGCTTGTCATAACTTCACACATTTATAGGATCTGAGGTTGGAAGACACTATGGAGGTCATTTGGACCCATTTTTATGTGGCATCTTTTCTATAAAGACCCCAGCAGGCAGTTCCTACCCTATGCTGGAAGATTTCTAGTGATGGCAAGCTCAGGGCTCTAAAAAACAGTCCTTTACATATTTGTTAAAAATTTCTTTATATCGGGTTCAAGGCCACATACATGTTTGATCTACTCTTCATTGTGTCGTTATTCTCCATTTATTCCTCCTCTCTGTACCCATTTCTACTGTATGCTTTCCTGGTAGATAGTATCCAAATTGAGTTGAATTCTTGGACGTCTTGCTGGTATCTGAGAATTGCTCGGTGTTATGTGGGCAGCTCCCCCAACACACACATTGCAATGGGTGCTCAGACACCAAAAGACAGCCTTTGAGCTAAACTGGCACTGTCATTTTAAGACTTAAGAAAGAGCATAAACATAACTTATAAATCCCTCAGTTCATAAACTTTAAAATTATGTGGTATTTGACCAACATGGGGAGGAGTGGAGATTGGTGTTCTATTACATTTTGTGCATAAAGTGAGGTTTTATCTTCTTTCACAGTATTTCAAATATGTATGAAATGGGGCTGTCCTATACTGAACTGTCCTGTTCCTTGCCTTGAGAAATAGACCTGTCTGGGCTACTTCACCTGGTTTCCTTTGCTGACGCGGGCTGTATTGGGGTTAGCCAGGAAGAAGGAGAGGTGGGTGCTTGGAAGGCGGGAGAGAGGACAGGATGCTTTCCTGCACTCTTTCCCTGCTTCAGCCTGACTCTTGGGTTGTGACTATATCACTCCGTCTCTGCAGCTCTTGCTGGTGGTCCCTCCTGCGGGGATCTGGCTCTCCCTGGAATCTGAAATCACTACTCCCTACCCTTGCCCTTTCAGCTCTGTGGAGTTCATGGCTTTCCCCTGTTGCTAGTCTCCAAGTGTCCCTCCCTCGCCTGTTACCTACCCCGCCTGTGCTTCTATCCTGGTGTCTTCCCCTCCTTCAAGTTTCCCTTGTTGTGGATTCTGTCTCCTACTGCTAAGTTTATTCATGTGTGCTCTATATGTGCTGTTCTTCTTGTTGATTTCTCAAATTACCAGGCCTGACACAGTTACCGAGGTCATTGCATGTGCTGTTAACCACTGGCACACATTGCCAGCTCACCCTGGGTTTAACTAAAATTGTTAGATCCTTTTTATGGGATCAGGTGTCAAGCCCATCTTTGGAACCAGGTTATCTGGCTTCAGATCCTGACTCTATATTAAATATTGTGTATGAGCAAGTTACTTTCCTCTCTGTTCCTCAATTTCTTCTCTGTAAAATGGGATGATAATAGCTTTCATCTCCAAAGAATTGTGAGGATTAAGTGATTTAATACACACAAAGCACTTAGAACAGTGCCTGATGCATGGACTGTTACTTTCATTGTCAAGATAGCCATCTCTTACATATACAATTGGACATTTTAATATAAATGCAGAACTTTTCATCTTTACCTTCCTTTACCAGTACATCATTCTGATTGCCATTGGTATTGCAGTCTTGATACTGTCCCCTAAAACTTCGTTACTTAAAGGGTGGGCTACTGACCAGCAGTGTGGGCAGCACCCGAGAGCTGGTTAGAAATCAGGATTCTCAGACCTCACTCCAGCCCTACTGATTCAGAATCTGCTGGTTCACAAGACGCCAGGTGATTTTGGGGAAGCTCTGATCTCCCACATCTGCTGATTCTGAATCATTGCTCTCTGCTAGGATGGAGAAGGTCCCCCCCTCTGATAGGGAAGGCAAGCCATTCTCCAACTTCTAAGATTGCCAAAGACACTGGTACTGTAGCTCAGCCATGCCAGGCAATGCTTCCAGCAGCAAAACTCTCCCGGGAAGAAATCTGGAGTCATGTTTTTACTGCTGGGGTCCAGAGTCAGATTGAATAGGTTTTGATTTCTACTCAACCACCTTCTTTGTTGACATCCTTTCTCCTTTCCATGACACATAATTTATGTCCAAAGGGTAACCCATTCCTTGACGGAAAAACTACTTGACTTAACAGGAAAATTTGCTTCAAATAGATTGGGAAGATTGGGTTCATTTCAAAACTACAGCAAATGCCTCACAGTGACATCAATGCCACTGCTCATTTCCCTGGCCATGCATTTCTGAATAAATTGTGTTTGACTTGATAACTGTAAATGGAAGCATAGTGTAATTAAGAAGTGAAGAAAAGATTACTGGTGTGTAAATTTGGATTAAACACCAGTGGCATACATTGTATACATGTAAGTATTTGTGTTGTGGCTAAAGTCCCAAAGAGGATAGTGTGGAGGTTGATGATTAACCTTGACATTAATTAAAATGCACCAATAATAGAGGAAGCGAGATGGCTTTCTGTGATCAATAGCTGAAAGATGTTAATCTTGGACTCATCCCAATGCAGCTCAGAGGACACGGTATAGCTGGCCTTACTTTTCTTCAGAAGCTGTGTACCGGTTCAGTCCAACTGTCTGGGGTCAAAAGCCATCTCCCTCTGCTTACTACTGGGACTCTGGACAAGTTACCCCACGTTTCTCAAGGCCTCAGTTTCCTTAACTGCAGAACGTGGAAAATAATAATTTTAGCTAAGGGATGCATTCCTGAAGACCGTGTGCACTCCAAAACTCACCTATTTCAAAATCAATTTTCCCATAAGACTGACAAAGGAAGAGGAGTATTTCTGTCTGTGATACTACGATTTATAATGAGAAATCTACATTTGGTCTTGGTTCTGGCACAGAGCTTCTAAAACCGTTGGAATTTCTGCAGTGATGGGAGCTATAAAGGTATCTTCTGTTATATTAATGAGGCTACTTGCAGAGCCACCTGAGGATGACGGCTGGTTGCCAGTAGAGCCAGCTATGTGATTATAGGGTTGGAACTTTTGATCCCACTCCCAACCTCTTGAGAGGAGAGAGGGACTGGAGGATGAGACAATCACTAATGACCAATGATTTACTCACCCATTCCTATGTAATGGAATCTCCATAAAAAACCCCAAAAGGACTGGGTTCACAGAGCTTCCAGGCTGGTGAGCAGGCGGCAATGTTTGGAGAGTGGGGTGCTCTGGAAGGACATAGCAGCTCTGTGCCCCTTTCCTACACTTTTTCCTAAGCGCCCCTTCCCTCTAGCTGTTCCTATGTTATTATCCTTTTATAATAAACCAGTGAACTTGGAAGCAAAATGTTTCTCTGAGTTCTGTGAGCTGCTCTGGCCAGTTAATCTAAACTGAGCAGGGGTTCTTGGGAATCTCTGATTTATAGCTGGTTGGTCATAAGTACAGATAACAATCTGAATTTGAAATTGGCACCCTGAGTTGTAACTTCCATTTGTATCCTTGGGTCAGAAGCTCAGGTAATTGTTGGAGAGGTTGTGGAGAAAGGGGATCCCTCCTACACTGTTGGTGGGGATGCAAGTTGGTACAGCCACTCTGGAAAACAGTGTGGAGGCCCCTTAAAAAGTTAAAAATTGAGCTACCCCATGATCCAGCCATCGCACTACTGGGTATTTACCCCAAAGATACAGACGTAGTGAAGAGAAGGGCCATATGCACCCCAATGTTCAATAGCAGCATTGTCCAAAATCGCTAAATCGTGGAAGGAGCCGAGATGCCCTTCAACAGATGACTGGATTAAGAAGATGTGGTCCATATATGCAATGGAATATTACTCAGCTATCAGAAAGAATGAATTCTCAACATATGCTGCAACATGGATGGCACTGGAGGAGATAATGCTAAGTGAAATAAGTCAAGCAGAGAAAGACAATTATCATTTGTTTTCTCATCTATGGAACATAAGAACTAGGAAGATCGGTAGGAGAAGAAAGGGATAAAGAAAGGGGGTAATCAGAAGGGGGAATGAAACATGAGAGACTATGGACTCTGAGAAACAAACTGAGGGCTGGGGAATGGTATAGGCTGGTGATGGGTAGTAAGGAGGGCATGTATTGCATGGTGCACTGGGTGTTATATGCAACTAATGAATCGTCGAACTTTACATCAAAAATCAGGGATGTACTGTATGGTGACTAACATAATAAAAAATATTATTATAAAAAAACGAAAAGTTAATTTTAGCAAAATATAGGAAGTATTGAAACAAAGAAGAAATAAAACTTTTAGTTAAGTTAGAAATATTTTGAAAATAGACTAAACTAAGAGCCTAATCTAGGAAATGATTTTTCTAAGTGAAAGAATGAGACACAATTAATATGCACTGTAGAGGGAAAATTGATGGGAGTTGGTGACCAGTTAAAACTAAGAAGTAAAGGGGCGCCTGGGTAGCGCAGTCATTAAGCGTCTGCCTTCGACTCAGGGCGTGATCCCAGCGATCTGGGATCGAGCCCCACATGAGGCTCTTCCGCTGGGAGCCTACTTCCTCCTCTCCCACTCCCCCTGCTTGTGTTCCCTCTCTCGCTGGCTGTCTCTCTCTCAAATAAATAAATAAAATCTTAAAAAAAAGAAGTAAGGAAATAAAATAATTTCATATAAAAAAAAAAAAGCTCAGGTAATAATAGCCTGGGCTTGTGACGGGTATCTGAAGAGGGTGGGAGTCTTGTAGGACTGACTCCTGTGGAATCTGATGCTTTCCTGGTAGATAGTATCCAAATTGAGTTGAATTCTTGGACGTCTTGCTGGTATCTGAGAATTGCTCGGTGTTATGTGGGCAGCTCCCCCAACACACACATTGCAATGGGTGCTCAGACACCAAAAGACAGTCTTTGAGCTAAACTGGCACTGTCATTTTAAGACTAGAAAGAGCATAAACATAACTTATAAATCCCTCAGTTCATAAACTTTAAAATTATGTGGTATTTGACCAACATGGGGAGGAGTGGAGATTGGTATTCTATTACATTTTGTGCATAAAGTGAGGCTTTATCTTCTTTCACAGTATTTCAAATATGTATGAAATCGGGCTGTCCTATACTGAACTCATTTGAGAGATAAATGAGATTGTACATATGAAATACTTTGCATGGAGTCTGACCCATAATATTAGCAACCACTATTGTGTGTTAAGTGCCAGCACTAAATGTTTCAGGTGTATCATCTCCTTTCCTTTTCACAACAACCTAATGAGATGGGAGAATTAGTTATTTATTACTGGGTAACAAATTACCCCCGAACTTAGAATCTTTAAATGACAAACTTTTGTCACTTCTCACAGCTTCTAAGGTTTGGGGAATCAGGGGGGCTTAGCTGGATGGTCCTGGCTTAGGTTGTAGGCAAGCTGCTGGTGGGACCTGTAGTCATCTCAAGGCTCAGCTGGGGCTGGGGAAATCTACCTCCAAAGGTGCTCAGGTGGTTTTTGGCAGGTGTCAGTCTTCACCGTCTGTTGACAGGAAGCTTTGGTTTCTTGCCAGGTAGGCCTTTCCATGTGACTGCTCACAACATGGCAATTGCCTTCTTCCAGAGCAAGAGATCTGAGAGAGAGGAGACAAGATAGTGTGTCCAAGATGGAAGCCAGTCTTTTATAACCAAATCTCTGACCCCATCCTTTCTGCTCTATGTTAGTGATAACACAGACCAACACTGATAAGACATGTAACAGGACTTTAAAAGAGTGTGAATAGTGGAGCAGGTTGTCTTAGTCTGTGTGGTATAATGAAAATGCCATAGATCAGGTGGTTTAAATAACATTTATTTCTCAGTTCTGGAGACTGGGAAGTCCAAGATCGAGATGCTGGCAGATTTGGTGTTTAGTGATGGCCTGCTTCCCGATCACACACAGCTGTCTTTTTGCTATGTCCTCACATGGCAGAAGGGTAAGGGAACTCTCTGGGGTCTCTTTTGCAAGGTCACTAATCCTATTTGAAGGCTCCACCTCTCATGATCTAATCATCATCCAAAGGCCCATCTCCTAATACCATCATACTGGGGATTAAACCTCAACATATGAATTTTAGGAGGCCACAGACATTAAGTCCAGAGTACAGGTATTAGAGAATTATGGAGGATAGTTTCCATGGGTGGATACTGTTATTATCCACCTCTCTTCAGAATGGGAAAACTGAGGCATACAGAGCTTATGTAAGTAATCCAAGGTTGCACATGAATAAGTGTATTAAAAAAACCAAAACAACCCCACATTCCAAATTTAGGCATTTTCGTGCCAGTTCTTTACAGTACTATTCTGTCTACAGAGTAAGTAGCATATCAACATTAGCCACAACAACACTCCCAACAACCAGTCTGCAAATCCATGACTCTAGCCTTGGATTGCATTTGACTATTACTCTTTCCTTTTAAAGACAAGTCTGGGGGCACCTGGGTGGCACAGCGGTTAAGTGTCTGCCTTCGGCTCAGGGCATGATCCCGGCGTTATGGGATCAAGCCCCACATCAGGCTCCTCTGCGATGAGCCTGCTTCTTTCTCTCCCACTCTTCCTGCTTGTGTTCCCTCTCTTGCTGGCTGTCTCTATCTCTGTCGAATAAATAAATAAATAAATCTTTAAAAAAATAAAAAGACAAGTCTGTAGTGAGCTTCTTTCTTCCCTCAGCCTCGTGGTCTGGGTATGTATAGAGAAGCAGAAAACAGACTCATCTTTGTGAAGCATCCAGCCTTGCTGGGGTGGCAAGACCAGCAGAAATTTTTGCCCTCTGCAGTTCTATAGCTCTTGTTGCCTTTACAGTGATAATAATAATAATAATAACTATAGATACATATTTATCATAATAACTAATTATATGTATTATTATTATTGACACTATTATTGTCCTGTCCTGTTATTGACTTTTTCCACATGAATTTTTGCCTCCCAACTAGATTCAAATTCCTCGGGGGTTAGCCTCTGTCCTCTACTTTGTTGATTTTTACCCAGTGTCAAGTAGAGTTAGTTAATGATAATGGATATCCTCAACCAATGGTTACTAGTGAAGATTATGCAAAATTATTGGGAAGCCTAGGCAATGTGTGATGAAGTGGCAAAGCACATGGCAGAGACCATGATTGCTCTTTGATGTCAAAGAAGGGAGAATTTGGAGTTTCTTCTTGAAATACATTCTTTTTTGATGCCCCATCTCTGAGCTGTCTCTGAAGCACGCCCTTCTTTCATCTACAACATAACACACTCTTCTCTGAAAATATCCCAGCCCCTGACCCACCCATACCTCTCATTCCCACAATAGCCTTGGTATTCTTGAGTGTCTGTTCCATCAACGTAAAGGTTTTTGAAAGGGGTCCCTACTTATTGTTGCACAGAAGAACCTTCAAGTTTTGAAATCTAAAATGTCATGAAGATCCTTTATTCCACTGCCTTTCCTTTGAGGTAAATGGGCATCCATGTCAAGGAACAAAGGGTTTTGATTCTATTGGCACATTTCCCCACAGATTTAAAGAGTATAATTTCTCTTTCTCTCTCATTTCAAAGTCAAATTGCCCTCAATTTCTTCCTTCTCTGGTTTGCCTTTGCTTCAGCATTATGTTCCAGATTTTGGCCATTGCTTGCAAAATCTTGGAAATCGACATAACTCATTTCTTTTCTCTCCAGTCTTTTCTTTTCCCTTGGCCCAGGTGAATTGTACTATTTGAATGGCTACTTTCATTTTCTCCTTCTAATGCTTCCCAAGGGTTACCATTCCCTCTTAAATCATTCTCCAAAGGTGGGATTTTGTTTGTTTGTTTTTTTATCTATTGTCTTCCCTCAGGAAGCAGAGACTCCTGCAAAGCAAAGTGAATAAGGACTCCAGTGATAGTTCCTTGGTGTGGCTCCTCTTTTCCTTCATCTGTCCCCTCCTAATTTCTGGTACTGGTACTTCAAGTGGAGGAATGATTTCCTTGAATAGTTCTGTCCCACTGTCTAAGTTCGGAGAATGTTACACAGCAAAGGTGGGAGGGAGACGATTGCATGTCACAGTTCCTTGTTGCCCAGCCTGACGTGGGTGATTAGTAGCACAATTCAAGGGACCTAGGCCTTAGTCTTTCCAAAATGCCTACTTTAAAAAAAGTCCTCAGCTCTATTCTGGCTCAGCAAGCTGTGACATTTTTCTAGCTTCATTTGTCTTGGTCATAGAATGGGCAGACCCATGTGTTGCACGAACAGGTACTTACATGAGCCATGACCAAGTTCAAGGCATGGTGTTCAGAGCTGTGGTCTGCCCTCTGATGTCCTCTCCAACCTCATGCCCATTGACTTATCTCCTTAGGCTCTCTGTTCCATTCATATTGTCAGTTCCCTGAGAAGCCGGTGTCTTTCTTCCCATCTCCAGGACTTTGCACTCTTTCTTATTAATTCTTCAGATTTTCTAAGCTTAGATGACACTTGGCCTGGAAATCTTTCCTTATTCCTAAGTCTGGATCAGGGTCTCTCCTCTTCTATTGTCCTTCATTGCCTGTATTTGGGTATTCACCTTGTATCACTTGTACTTTCTGTAATCAGTCCTTTTCTTGTCTGTGTCCCTTATTACACTCAGAGGTCCTCAGAGTGGAGATCAGGTCTTGCTCACTTTTATGTTCCCAGCCCTAACACAACAATAAGTGTAACTAATATTTAAAGATCACTTTCTGTGCTATTTGCTAAGCATTTCATATCTACGACCTCGATGAAAAGTCAGTCCTTTTAAGTAGGAACTGTTTTTACTTCATTTTACACATGCAGAAATTGAGACTCAGAGAAGTTACATTGCTTCTTGTGGATGACTCAGCTAGAAAGAGGTAGAATGGGGATTCATACCCAGCAGTCTGGCAACAAAGTCTCTACAATATGGCTTAGGTGCATTATGGTTAGATGCTGAATGAATGAATGAATGAATGAATGAATGAATGAATGAATGTTTCAGTCAGCCTTAGGGATGGATGAAATAGCAATGAATTCTTGCTAAAGAAATGCATGATGCTGTTGGAGTATGAGACATGAATACATTTAATCTTAGTGTCCTGTATAATAAGATATGAATATATTTAATCTCTGTGTCCCATGTAATAAGACATGAACACATATCTTCTCAGGGTTAGCCTATGCTTAGAGCTCATAGCCCAGCCTAGCATCTTCTGTTCTGGGTGTCTGGTCAGGGGTAATACCCTTCCTCACACTGCCCCAGATGTGTGACTGTGTTCTGTTCTCCCCTGGGGACTCAGAGGAACAGAGCTGTCACAGCCCAGCCCATCAGGAAACAGGGATGGTCAGGGAAGGGCAGAGAAGGAACTTGTGGGTACTGAGCATCCACCAGGCAAGTCTCCACCTGTGTTCTCCTTTGCTCTTCCCAATGGCCCTTTGGAGTAGTTGGTATTATCCAGATTTTGGAGATAAAGAACTTAAAGCTTATAAAAGAAAATTAACTTGTCTAAGATCTCACAGCCAGTGAGGGAGATGCTCTGTCCTTGAATTTGTGTTTCTCTAATTGCAAAGTAGATTTCAATTGTGTGTGGGCAGAGGAGCAGTGGCAGGGGTGATGTAATAGCAAGAAAAGACTAGTACCTAGTACTCCCTTCCACCCCCACTCTCATCATCCACACTACCTGAAATTCTCTCCGTGCATTACTGGTTTTGGGATGTCTTTTTTTTCAAGTTACTATTCCTTGGGTAAGAAATAAAAAATGTACCATTTTTTCAGCAGAATTGGATTCTAATGGGAAGTGACCTGGAGCAGATGTATAGTTGTGAGAAGGACCTGCTTGGGCCTTTAGGGGAACCCCTGCAAAAATGAGGATAGGCATTCTGTCCAACTATCTTCCAAACCTGTTTCATTGGTTTGGCTAATTCTCTAAGATAAGAAATCATACACAGTAGTCTCCCTGCTCTGTAACTTCCCACATTTTCTCTGGTTATCTAAAAGCCTGAATTTGACAAGAAAAATCTAACTGTTAGGGAATTAGTCCTGTGGTCTTCTCTTTGACAAAATGCAACCCCAAAGTGATTAGGTTCAACAAGAAAAGTCTTGACCCCTAGGTTTTGGGGCCCCTCTCCCAGCCACGTGGTAGAGGAAGGATAGGCAGGTGGAAAGAGAAGAAGACTGTTATTCTCCCTCTCTCCCTCATTTTAGTTATGACTGAAATGTTACAACCGGAAGGAGGGATTTCCAGCTACCCAGCAATTAATTAATTTTCTGCCTCTCCAATAAGCACACATCCCCTAAGACTTGGATGAGTCTAATGGGCAGGGGGAATGCTTGGCCGGGACCAGCTGTGTGTGCCCATCATAATCCCCTTTGGTCCCCAACCTGATCTGAAAGTGGCAGCTCGGAGTTAGTAGTCTTGGCAGTTAGTGGAGTTGGTAGTGGGGAGAGAATGAAGGAAGAGAATGAGTAGCAGCAACACTAAAAAAATAAAATGTAGAAAAATTGCCCTTAGAGTGAACTTTAGAAATTCCATAATCTATGGGCTTTTAATTTTCAGCCTATGAGTGGACTTCAAGGAATCTACCAGCCCCTTGAAATCATATGCAAAGCTCACTGTGTGTGGGCATTTTCCATGGGTTTCATTTGAGTCTCAGAATGCTTCATGATCCCCCAAAGTTCAAGGCCAGAGGGCTAATATACTTACTGTTCTTTACAGACGCAGAAACTAAGGCTGAGGAAGGGTTCGTATGATGTCCAAGGTCAGAGTACTAATTAGTGGTGGGTCGGAATTTGGACCATTATCTCCAAACACTTGATCCTATACTACTCCCACCGCATTTTCTCTTTGTCCTGGCTTTAGGTTTAGAACTTGAGTGGTATATTTGGTGGAGGTTTAAGGACGGGGTGGCCCCAGAAATACAGTGCATTGGTATCATTGGTCTGTGATATCTGACCCCGTCTCCTCTCTCTCACCCCACTCCTTTGAGGGTTTTACCCTACATTGAAACTCAGTGCTATTATTTAACCTTATAACACCTGGTATCATTACATTATTTGATCTACCTAAAGACACGATCATTCTGAGACTGTGGGAGTCTGCAGCTGCAGAGAAGTGGCTATGGACAGTGGGGTAGGTCACAGTAACCCTTTTCTTCTGGAGAAATCTTTCCTCTTCTATCTTTAGATCAGCCTAATATCTTCATCAACCTTTGGATTCCTTGGTTATTTTTTCATTTACTCTTTTGTTGAAGTACAATTTTTCATAATAAAATATATAAATTATAAATGTAGGGTCTGGTGGATTTTTACATATGTATATATCTATGAGACCACCATCCAGATCAAGGTACGATACATTCACAGCAGCCCAGAAGATTCCCTCTTTATGTTTCCAATTAACATAAACCTTTACTCTCCTGTAGGCATGCATCGTTCTCACCCTTTGTCAGTTCTTTCACATCATATAAATAGAATCCTATAGTATATATTCTTTTATATCCAGCTTCTTTTGCTCAACATAATGTCTCTGAAAGTCATTGATGTTTTTAAGTGTGGCAGCTGTCCCTTCTTTTTCATTGCTTCATAGTGCTCCATTATCTCAATCTACCACGTTTTATTTATCCATTTTCTTGCTGTGCATCATTTGGATTGTTTCCAGCTTTTGACAATTGTGGAAAATGTTGCTATGAATCTTCTTGTATGTGTCTTTTGTTGGGCACAAGCATTCATTTCCCCTAAGGGATGAAGCTGTTGGATCATTTTATACACATGTGCTTAGATTCAGCAAATACTGCCTAAGTGTCTTCTAAAGTGGTTGTATCAAACTCCCTTGATTTTTAAGCCAGTCACCTTAGCACCTACCTCAGCCCTTCCCCAGATCAGCTGCCTGCATAGCTATCTGAACCCCATGCTTGCCCTAGTTTCTGCATTAACCCTTGCCCTAATTCCAAATCCTTTCACCTTGGCTTTACTGAGTCATAAAAAGTTAGATCTAGAAGAGCATGCAGCAATCATGGGGTTTAACGTGAGGGTTTCAGAGGCAGACTAAATGAAGCCCAAGTGTGGCTGGGTGAGGAAGTTGTCCAGTATGCTGAAAACATCTCAGCTGACCTGGGATGACAAAGTGTCGTTGTAAACTCTTTGATAGCACCAGGGGACATTTCTTATTCATCTTTTTGATCTCCCAAGCTTAGTGAAGCACAAGCTACATGAAAGTACTCAAAGAATATTTGTCAAAAAAAAAAAAGCAAACTAAATGGAAGGATTCTTAGAGATCATTGAGCTTGGTGTTTGCCAGATTGTGAGACCTTGTAAGCCTGGTGCACAAAGGTGGTACACTGTTAAATATGAGTGACTCTGTTGTAAGAAGGGTTTTCCTCTTCCATCCTCTTTTAATCATTGCATTTATTTCAAGGATGAGAATTTTGATTTGGTGCTGTATGTTACCTCATTTAACACTTGCCAATCTCCCTTCCCAGAACAGAGAGAACAAGAGGCTCTAGCTAGATTTTCACGATTTTTTTAAAAAAAGAGGTATAATTAACATACAATATGTTAATTTCTGGTGTATGACATGATTTGCTATTTATATTTATTGTGAAATGATCATGATAAGTCTAGGTAACATCTCACCGTGATTCTTTGTTTTTGTGGCAGTTTTTCTTTACCTTTTACAGTCCTTACCTTCTGTTAGAGCTTTCCTATTCATGGCTGAGGTAGAAAGTTTCCTTCTTTTCAAATATATGTATTTAGGCACAAAAAAAAACCACGTGGGTTCACTGAAGAGAAAGGTAAAGAAACAATAGTAAATGGCATATGTGGATGTGGCAAAAAACCATGAAAGTGTTCAGGAATTGACCGAAGTCTGATTGCCATTCATCTAACTCAAACTTGTTCTTGAGCAGAGAAGAACCAGAGCCCAGGTGGAAGAGCCTTGAATGGCCTTTGGAACCGGCTGTGAGGGCTCTCTGTACAGTGCTCCTTTGGTGTAGGTCTGGTTGTGGCACCTGTTCCTGTGGGAGAGAAGGAGACAGCCCCATTTTACAGTAAAAGAGACTTGAAGGATCACCTGGGGGCATTTTAGAAGCGCATCCCCTGAGTAAACTTGTCCTTCCGCAGAGCCTCTGTAGGCAGCGTGTTGTCTCCGGAATAGACATCTATCTGGGAATGGGGTGTGCTGGGACACCGCTGCCTCTGTGGTTTAGCTGCTATGGCAGCTTTGCTCATCGATGCCAAGGGAGGCTCTGCTCTTGCCTCGCCCCAGCTCACACAGCTCAGATGGCTCCCCACCGACTTGCCAGGTGTGTTCTACTTCCTCAGACCGGCACTCAGAGTCCTCAAAGCCAGTTTGCTTTCCCACTGTCATCTCCTGTTGGTCCCCAAACCATCCAGCCATCCCACACCCCAGTCTTGCCCAGCTGTGCATCAACCCTGAGGATGTTCCCTGTTGTCCTTCCCTTGTGCATTCCTTTCTAGGGTTCCCTATTTTTGGAATGCCCTTCCTTCATCTCTGACATTTAAGAAGACTGTAATGATTCTTCCAAGTGGGTGTGATTTCTCTGCCCTCTACTCGAAGCGGGATCCATTCTTTGCTGAAAAGCCTACCCAAGTGTAATTCGTGAAGTCCCATTCAAATGGATTATCTCATTTAATTGTCACAGCAGATCTATGAGCTATGAGCCATCCTATTAGCAACAGGATTGTCATTTTATAGCTGAGGAAATTAAGGTGCAGAGAGGTTAAGTAACTTGTCCAAGGTCACGTTACTGAGAAGCAACAAAGCCAGGGGTTAGACTCGGGCCTTTTGGAGTCCAGACCTCACGCTCTTTCCCAGAATTCCCTCCTGACCACCCGTGCTGCCTGCCATGTTCCGCCTTAGAGTTGGCAAAGGAATTCTAGGAAGCTCTCTGCTTAACTTGTCTAGAGACGCAGCCCTGGTCAGGCATCCATCTGAGGTGAAGATAGAGCCAGTAGAAGTGCCTTTTTCTCGCTGTCACTAGTTTAGGAAGCTGGGTCTGGCAAAGATGTCTGTCTTACACCAGCTGGGGCTGTCCGTGGGGTCACTGTACTAGCAGCTGCTATGTCCTGGTAAGAAAGCCGAGGGGGGGGGAACGAGGGTGCGTTCTTTCTGCTTTGATGCAGGGAGAACTCCTGGCCCACAGAAGAGAAGATTCCAGCTTCAAGGAGAACAAGAGCTTGGCTCCTGTCCTTGGCTGCGGCAGCAGCAGCCTCGCACAGACGGCTCCTGCCCAGGGACGCTGTAAATCGTTGGGCCATGGACTTGACAGCCAGAGCGATGTGATCAGAAAGCCAACAGGAGCCACGGCCAGGCCTTCGGTGACTGCTTCCTTCATGGTCCTCTCATCCATCATGCCAGACATAGTAGTCACTGGGACAGTCACCTTCTTTCCAAATGGGGACTCAGGGGTCAGACAGTCAAGTCCCAGGTGGGCAGAGTGCATTAACCCTTTCAAAGGCGTAATCCTTTCTCCCAGCAGAGCATTTCACAGGCATTATGTCCCTTAGTGCGCATTCACTTATTCCTTGAACAGACTGTGACAGCACCACCAGGTGCCAGTCATCTTTTTCTGACAACTGCTAAAGGAGAGGGAAGAAGAGTTCCCATTTTAGAGATTGGGGAATGGAAAGCAGAAGCTACAGAAAGCTTGCTAGTGTAGTCAAGGGCCTCACATTTCAGTTCCAGTTCAGTTGCTGTTATCATTTGAGTGAAGTTAGGAAAACCACTTCAGTTATTCACCCACTGCTTTTCATGAATTATCTATCTTTAAATTTACGGTTTTAAAAAATGTTATACTTGTATATGATTGGAATTCAAATTTTCTAAAAGGTATAAACCCAAGCAAATCTCTTCCTCATCTCTCTTCTTGAACTCTAGCTCTTCCTTCTGAAGATGACAGCTCTTTTTCTGGAAGACATTTGTGTGTGAAAGTATGCGTGTGTGTGTGTATGTGTGTGTGTGTGTGTGTGTGTATGTGTTAAAAACAAATGGGAATATAGGATGCTGAGCCTTGCTGTTTTAACTAAACATTATATCTTGTAAATCTTTCTATGTCAGCAAGATAGATCTAACTCATTGTTTTTAAAGGTTATTCATTATTACATTGCAGGGATATACAATTAATGATTTGACCAGTTTGCTATTTATAGATACTTGTTTTATTTTTTTCTTTTCTTGCTGCTTCATAAACAACACCGCATTGAATGTCCTCATACATATCTCTTGGCATACTTTTGAGTAAATTCCTAGCAAAGAAACAGCTGAGTCAAAAGGTAAGTGAATTTTAATTTTTGACAGCTGTTGCTCTTTCCAACAAACTTTCCAAAGTTTGCCTTGATTAATATTCCAACCAACAGTGTTAGAGGCCTATTTCTTACATCTTCCCTTTTTCTTGATCATTTTTTTGGGCCAACCTTATAAAACTTATTTTAGAGTAGAAAAGCAGAACCTTATTACCTCTGAAATCCCCCTTTCAATTTGTGTATCTGTTGTGGTTGCCTTCTGAGCTGTTACATATGTTCTATTAATGTTTGGCTTGTTTTTTTTTAAATTACATATGAAGCTAGAGAAAACATAATTGTTCATATGTATAATAGCAAAGATTTATTTATTTTTTAAAATTTATGTAACATGATAAGAAGAAAAGGTGAGTCCACATATGCAAACTTCTCTGTTATCCAAAGCAGTAATAGCCCGACTGTGTGAGGACAAAAGGCAGAGCGTGGGGCCAGTGTGTCAGGGGTACTCGTCAAGAGTAAGTTCCTAGGACACTTAGTTATACTACCAGGGTTTGGCATGTGCAGGTCCTCATCCTCTGTAAGCTCCTAGAAGCAATATTCAAGCCTCTTTTGGTGCTTGTCCTCACAGAACTCATTCGGAAATGATCAGAGCCCAGGGACTGTTTGGACAGACACGTGTATGAGCAGGGTGCAATAAACAAAAACTCTGTAAGTTCGTAAACTGTTAAAAGATCTAATTCTTGTGTCAGTGCTGGTAACCTTGAGCCCCACCCCAGCACCCCCTCCCCCCCGGCCCTGAGCCAGGGTGATTCTGGGCACATCACTTCACTCCTATGGGTCTCAGATAATATTACCTGCAAAGGAGAATTAGAGATTTGACTAGATCAGCTGCATTATTTGAAGTGCTATATGTGACCCACTAATGGACCATAGCATGATTTTTCTGTTTACTTTTATTTTTAATATAGTTTTTAATTTTAAATCAAAATTTAGAGTCAAATAATTATATCAAGCTTATTACAAAAGACATACCACCATGCCCAATAATTTTGCGTATTTTTAGCTATTCAGAAATATATATCTCAAAGTAACATGTATATAGGGTCTTCCCCCCCACCCAATTTAGAACTATCTTTTAATATAGCACTATGGAAGATAAAAAGTTACCTATCTCCCCAAAGCACCACCCTCAATGCACACAAACACATTTTCCATTGCTCTACTCCCTAATGCAGTTATGGTGTAGTTAGTTGTGTGAATGTTCCGAGTTTACATTATATAAGTATTATTCGCTGCTAACCCATGTAGAGTACTGTGATGACTTTTCCTTTTCTCTCTAATTTTCTGTTTTCTGTGGAGCTAATGAATTATCTCTTTTATTAGTTTAATTTTTTAAGATGTAATTTTTCCAAAATTTGTGCCCAGGTGCTATACCCTCTCCTCCTTTGCTTGTCACAATCTCTTTTCATTATGTTTACCCATATTAGGTATTCTTCCTTTTTTAAAAATATTTTATTTATTTATTTGAGAGAGAGATAGCAAGAGAGAACAGAGCAGGAGGAAGGGGCAGAAGAAGAAGCAGGCTGTCTGCTGAACAGGAAGCTCAATTCGGGACTTGATCCCAAGACCTGAGCCAAAGGCAGACACTTAACTGACTGAGCCACCCAGGCTCCCCTTATTCTTCCTAATTAAATATTCTTGGAGACATCACTCTTAGAAACTTCTGACTTGCTTTTGCCTGGATGGTATTCTCTGAGTCTGCTATATCACTCTCACTCAGGGGTTTTCATCGTGAGTTGTTCCTTCCCTTCTTTCTGACATTGAGTCCTATGTCCTCCTCTTTCTGGTTTTACTCCCATATTTTCATGAAGCACTTCATTCAACACTTTCTTATAAAGGATGCACAGGATGAAAATTAATTTACATATCTGAAAATACCTCTAATTCATCTTTATAGTTATTTGACATTTTGGTTTGGTATAGAATGCTAGATTGGAAATTACTTTTCCTTATGATTTTGAAGGCATTGTTTCACTTTCTTTAAGCTTTTAGGTTTGCTGTTGACAAATCTGGAACCTATCTGCTTGTTGATCCCTAGTAGATAACCTGTTTTGTTTTGTTTTTTTCTTTTTTTCTGTGGATCTCTCAGATCTTTATTCCCAGCATTCTATTGATATTCCTTGGCTTAGCAGTAATTTCACCTCTTGTGCTAGGTTTTTTAGTGAGTCTTCCAATCTGGAAACTCAGTTTTTTTGGTCATGGGAAATTATACTGAATTTATTTTTGGATGATTTTCTCTCTACTATTTTTTCTTTTCTCTGTTCCTAGAACCCCTCTTATATAGATGCTTCATCTTCCAGAGGTCTTCCCTGTTTTTCTTTTTGTCTTTTTGCTCTTTTGTTTGGGAGATGTCTTCAGCTTCATCTTTGAGTTCTTTCTTTAGCTTTTCATTTCTCTTACCACAGTTTGACTTTCTAAGAGTTCTTTCATGTTTCCTAATTCTACCTTGAATAACATTGTGTTTTCCCTTTATGGATGCTTATCTTCCCTCCTCTTTTTCACAATATTAATGGCAGGTGGTGGTGGTGGTTGTTTAAGGTCTCGTTTTCCCGAATAGTCTCTGTGGCACCAAGTTGCTTTTTTCCTTATTTGTTTGCTGTCTTGTTGAGTGTCATTCATTTTAAAGGCTTTATTTAGATACTTAGTCATTGCTAGCTATGTGCTCATATTTAAGGATGGGAACCAAAAAATGAATCGAAAGCCTTGTGTGTGTGTACACTTGCATTGTAAGGTTGCAGGTTGGGCTACTTTATGAGAAGTCCTGGTCTTGGTTTTTTCAAGCCTTTTGTTCTTGAGCTGGTTAGATTCCTCATATAAGGTTCTTCTAAAATCTTGCTTGGAGAACATGACTGTCATTGTTTTGGTAGTCCAATTGGAGAGTAAGACCTGGAAGTTGCAGCATTTAGACTGTAACTATTTGCTTAGTACTCTTGCTTTGAGTATAATACCCTCTTCCTCATTTCTTCTGGTGCCTGCAAAGTCAGAGATCTTGAGTTTATTCATTCCTCACAATGAATTTCTAGTTTTCTCTCAGGATCAGTTAGGGGTAGTTTCCCCACCATGCAGATTTGGGAGAAAATCTGGAAGCCTGTTTTTTAAACCCTCTATAATGGAAAGTTTCCAACATAAACCAAAATGGAGGGAAGAATATAACAACCTCCCATCTTCCCAACACCCAGCTTCAATACTTGTCAGTATTTTTTCAATTTCAATACTTCAGACATACTTATAGCTCACCATCCTATATTTGGTCCTGCCTTCCCCTCTTTCTAGAGGTCCTGGTACTACCAGTCCCTGAGCTTTCTGGAGTTTCTTTAGTACAAACTGGGTTGCTTTCTGTGTTTTGTTTCCCTGCACAACCACCTTAGAATTCTGCTGGTGCAGTTTTGCTAGTGCAGTTTCACTTTTATTTCTGCTTTACTAGGTTTTTATCCTTGCTCCCCTCCATGTTTGGTCTCTTCGCCACACTGAAGTTTCAGTTCCCCCGTACAGATCACACCCTCTTTGACAGCTGAGATGTTAGATGCCCTCCACCTGGAGCCTTCCTTCCCCACCTCCTTGATGGGCTCATATGTTGCATCTCATTGCAGCCTTCATGTTCTCCCAGAAACTCCCCTGGCCCCCCAGTTATGGGCTCATGGCCCCTTCTCGTCCTTTTCCTTTCCCTTCCACTTTAGCCCACTAAAGTGATTCTCTTTACTGCACTGGGAATGCTGGTCTCCCTCTTTAGACAGTGAGTTTTGGGAAGACAGGTGTATCTTCCAGTGCAAATTATATATGCACCAAGGTGTTATTAGATATGTACCATATGCCGGAAATACCTGAGTGCTAATTCTCAGATGTAGGCACTATTATCATCCCCACTTTATAGATGAGAAAATAAGGTGTTGTTTGTTATTTGTTAAGTTGGCCAGGTTCACATCACTAGTAGGTAGAGGAGGAGCCAGGAATAGAATCGAGGCTGTCTGCTTCCAGAACCTGCCAGGCAAAGGGTATTTCAGACCTAGTTGTAGAATAAATGTGCACACAAAGGTGTGATTGAACTGATCAGGCAGGCCCAGTGCAGCAAGGAGGTTAGGAAGCCCCATGTGACATCCTCGCCAAAAACAGTTCTGTCTTACCCTGCAGCGCTGGATATTTCCACTCTGTGATAAAAGGATTGAAGGTCATTGCTATTCATAATTGCAAATATTCATCTGCAGCCTGCCCTCTGGATGCCCAAAGAAGAGACCTTCGGAATCACAACATAGTAGTGTTGTGAGTTAGCCTATGAGTAGAGCCTGTCTTCTCAAGAGTCTAGCAGAGTGCCTGGCATTTAATAGGTTTTCAGTATATGTTGAGGGTTGCAGTAAATCAGTCAATATGTGAAATCAATTGAATAATCTATCCGTCAGTCTCTAAGTGCCAAGTTAAAAGGCATTGTCGTCTACCTCATACCTGGGAAATAACCATTAAAAAAGTTATAAGTTCAGAGTTTCTCTCTATCCTCCTGTTCCCGTTTAGTATCTACTCTTCCTTGTCCTGGTACCAGCCTCAAATATCTAGAACACTAATGCTGTCCATCCTGTGCCCTGCCCATTTCCTTAGGATAATTTCCCTGAAATATCTTCTCTGCATTATCAACTAGTCAACTAGTATTTATTTTTTTTAAAAAAATGTCTATAGAGTACCTACTAAAGGCTAGGAGTTGAGTGGTGAGAAAAAATAGCTATGATTCATGGGGATCATCAAGTTCTTGAATTTCTGTTGTGTGCTTTGTCCTGGGCTTGGCTTCGTAAGAGATTCAAAGAGGCAAAAGAACGTCTGTGCCCTTCAGGAACTTTTAGTCTGGACGAGAAAGTAGAACAGGCACACACACAAAATTAGAGCACAGGTAGGAATTAAACTGTAGGAGACTGCATAGTGCAGTAGGCTCTCCCAGAAGGGAGATAGCGATGTGAGGTAGGGATTAGCGTGTACCACAGGAATGTGTAGAAGATGATTAAGGATGGGGAAATCCAAGTCTAAAGAGTTTCTTTATAACTGTTTAACTTTTCCAGTAGACTTTCAAGACCTTACCTACTTGGGTTACACTGTATCACCAATGCCTAAGACAGTACTCAATAAATAGTTGTAGAGTGAATGAGTGAATGAGTTTTAGGGAAGAGGAGGAAATGAGGTAGATGGATGAGAGATCCAGAGCATGGGCTGTACTTGTCTCTCCTGAGGATATTGTTCTGTTGTCCCAGATAAATTTTAGATAAATAGTATATTTTCCCATAAACTAACCTTTAAAAATCCCTTTCTGCCTTCAGAACCTTTGGTTCTGTGATTCTTATCCCTGCAGAAATGCTAATTGTTGGTAATGGCTTAATGTTGGATTCCTCCTGGAGCTATTTACATTTTAACACTGGACTCCAAAGATGCCTGCATTCCTAACTGGAGGAATTTCAGGCACTTAGACAGAACCAGGGGTGGGAGAGATATTTATAGACTGCAAGGGATGTGTCCCTGAGTATTAGTTTACATGGTGTTCTCTGCTCTACCTACCCACAAGGGTGACTCAGGAAGAATGGTTTTGGCAGCCACTTTCTTACCTCAGGGAAAGTGGGAACTTTATAAGTTTTTCCAGTTTCCTCTTCCTCTCTCCTGTCTTCCCTCCCCTTCTTTCTCCCTTCCTTCCTCCCTTTCTTTTCCTCTTATTCCTTTGTCTCTGAGTCAGCCAATGGGCATCTCATCTACTCAACCTTGTGGCCTCCCTATTATGCTTCCATAACTTGTCTGCCAGCTCTGATTTCCATCAGGGAAGGGCTTCTCCCCTAGCTCCTGGTTGGCAAGTGAGTCCCCAGGCTTATAAAAGAACAACTGGGCAGGTGGTCCTTTGTAAGTGTGTGTGTGTGTGTGTGTGTGTGTGTGTGTGAAAGAGAGAACACAGGCACAGGGGTGATATGGGGTGAGGAGAGAGAAAGAAGGAGATGTGGTATATAAATGGATAGATATATCAATTGATTGATTGTTGAATTAATAATAATTTAGATCAGGGATTTGGGCTCTGTTGTATTAGGTCTCATCAATGTTTAAAACGACTTTCAGACCTCACTGGTCTTAGTGTATCATTCCTAGTGTATCTTCCCATGTTTCCTTTTATCATGAGCCGTGAATGTCCACCATGGTCCTGAATGGGATCTCCACTTCTGCCATGTGCTTTAATTCATGCTGTTCTTTTCATTTGACATGCCCTCTCTGCCCTGATCTCTATATTATCAAATCCCACCTAGGACCTTTTCTCATCCCCTCTTTGAGTGGAAACCTGAATCAACGGAAGAATAATCTATGCAAGAATCTGAAGAGAGAGGTTCTAGGCAGAAGAAGAGCAAAAGGGAAAGGTTCTGAATCTGGAACCTGCTAGGTGGACTTATAGACCAGCACAGAGACCAATGCTTGATTCATCTTTGTATTGTCATTGACAATGATAACATTTGGTTGAATGAATCAGTGTTATTTCAGTGTTTTCAGAGTTGAGTTCTGAGTGAGAAAGAAGACACTTATTTGGTACTGTTGGGGCTCCAAGTGTTCCTCATACCTTTTCTTCCTTATTCTTAAAATATCCCAATGAGTTAAGTGTTATTCCCATTGTAGAGAAGGGGTAACTGAGGCCCAGTGGGGTTTAATGACTTACTCGAGGTTACAGAGGCAGTAAGTGTTGAGGGGGCGATTCTCTTTGGTGGCAAAGTCAAAAAGCTAGCCTTTTGTTATGTCATTTGTTGCTCATATGTGGATTAAGACTCCGTCTGGTCCTTCAGCGTGCAGCAGAAATGACCTCAGTTTGCTGACGGCATTCTTAAAATCCACAGTTGCTTCTAGCAGACATCATCTAGAAATATAGGAAGTGTCAATCTGTGGGTGCATTGCCCAGCTTTCGAGCCCTCTTCCTTCACCAGCCCTCATCTTAGCCTCTCCGCCTGTCCCTAAGACTTTGCACTTGGGGGTGGGGAGGAAAGAAGAACAATGACCAAGGGACTAAAAGGCTTGGGTTCAAGCCCTGCTCACCTACTTGGTTTTTTGTTTTGTTTTGTTTTGTTTTTTTACTGTTCTGAGCCCCTTAAACTCTCTGGGCCTCAGTTTCCTTTCTGCAAGGCAGTTGCCCTATCTAGTTATATAATAAAAATATATTAATCACAGTAATATTCACAACTGCCACTTTTTGAGCAGTTACTGTGCAGATATTATTTTGCTAAACATTATGACAGATTTATAAGATAGGGATGATCAGTATCTACCCCCATTTAACAGATAGAGCGACACTGGGGTTAAGTGACTTATTCAAGGTTATCCAGGTGCTGCCAATTAGAATAAAGATTCAGACCTTACCACCACCTCCAAAGCCCAGCATTATTTCCCTTTAAACCACTGCCTCTCCACCCATGCCCCATACATCACTTTCTGTGCCTCAACCACATTAGCCTTCCCATTATTCTCCAATATGTTGTGCTTTTTTTCCACTGGGCTTTCCTTTGAACAGGCTACTTACAGTAGATGTAATATCTCCCTTCCCCTTCTGCGTGCTTAAAACTCCCTACTCAGTCTCCAGATATTAGTTCAACTCTCATCTCCTAAGGAAGTCTGTGAAGGTTTATAAAAATAAGCCCTTACATTTTTTGACATCTTTTCCATTAAGAGGAGAAGGCTATATCCCTGCTCATGGATCTGGGCAGTTTGCTGGCTACTTTGACCAAGAGCAAGGTGGGAGTGATGCTATGTAACTTCTGGGGTGGGGGGAGGTCATACAATACCATACCGTTTCTACCTTGTTCATTGGAACAGTTGTCCTTGGAGCCCTGAGCCACCTCACAAGAACTCCACCTTTCCTGAGGCTCTGTGCTGCCAAAGCCGTGCATTGGTGCTTTCCGGTCGGCAGCCAGCTGAGCGCCCATCAACCAGCAGCCTTGTGAGTAACCCATCTTAAATACCCAGCTCGGTCAGACCTTCAGATGACTGCAGGCTTAGCTGATATCTGATTGAAACCCTATGAGAGACACCAACAGAGAATTCCCAGCTAAGCCTTTCCAGGTTATCTGATGCACAAATTATGACCAAAACAAGATGATTGTCTTAAGCTAGTAAGTTTTGTGGTCATTTATTCTGTGGAAATAAACTTGAACAAAGTTTTCCATGGGTACTGCCTCCCCCTTTTGTAACCAACATGGGTCAATTTCCTTGTTCTGTATTCTTCTATAACCAAATTCCTTTTTTCAGAGCACTTTTCTGAGTTTGCAGTTACATGCTCATTGGCATAATGATTTGGTCACCTTTCCCCTCCACTAGACTGGCTTCATGAAAAAAAAGAGTTGTAGTTGTTTTTGCTTGATTGTTGTATCAGGTAGGAGTGAATTTGGCTACAAGTAATGGCGTAGTGGCTGGTTCCTGGCAGTGGTTCTCACCGCTTCGGTCTTGTTACCCTCAGATGTGGAGGTAGGTGGCTGTTAGTATTAGTTTAGATGCTCAGACTCTCAAGAACCCAGAAATGTTTCCCCTTATTTTTGGCCATATTCAGCTGCTGTGTGTTCCTTCTCATGCTTATCCCCTCACTGTTGCAAGATTGATGCCTTAGCTCCAGATATTATATCTTTACTCAACACCCCAATAAGCAGGAAGTAATAAGACAGAGAAAAGGGATTTTTCCTCATGCAGATCTATTCTTTTCCGCAGAAAGAAGGTTTCCATCAGACATCTTGTGACGTCACATTGCTCAGAACTGAGTCATGTGTTATGCAGAAAAGAGTTAACATAGCAGGCCGTAGGCTGCGACTTTTAGAAGAGCCCGCTTGCAAGCTTGGCCCAGGCCTGGCATCTGAGAACTTAGTATTTGACCCATTCCCTAATGGATGAGGGTGGTTTATGGCTCCAACACTGTTTGTACAAATCATGTAATTAACGTTTAACACCGGCTTTTCTTCTTAGAGTATAGAATTTTGGTACATGGTAAGCAAAGAGCGCTGATATGAACAGCCCCCAGTAAAAACCTTGGATTTTGGGTTCAAATGGGCTTTTCTAGGTGGAAAAATTGCAGACATGTTACTGATTTTTTTTTTAATTGCTGGTGAATGGAGCACACTCATGTATCCTCTCATCAGAGGGAGATAGCAGAACATAAGCTGTGCGTGGATTTGGCCAGATTCCACCTTTGCATCTTTTCCCCTTGCTGATCCTATTGTGTATCTTTTTGCTGTAATAAGGTTTAGCCATGAGAGCATCTAGCAGACCATCAAATGTTTGCATGGTCTTTGAGAGCCCCAGAGCATGTGCTCACTGTGAGACACATAACAATCAAAGGAAGGATGACAATGACTAGTGTAGATCAGCACAATTTACTGTTTTGGCCTAGGAAGTGACCTACCGCCACCCTCCCCCAACCCCCACACCTGAACACATATTTGAAATTCTGGGATTGATTGGGAGGGAGAATATGTATGTATGTTGGAGACTGATGTTAAAGAACAGAAATAGAATAGAATAGAAAGTGTACATAGGAAGTGTATGGTATATACATTTTGGGAGAGGGGGAGAAAGAATGAACTGAACAGAGCCAGATTTTGGCTTCACACATCATTTATTCAAAAGCTCAGATCTGAATATTATGTCCTATTGCCACTCCCTTTGCCCTCTTAGAGTCCTGCTGAAGGTGTCACATAAGAGGGCTTTCAGAAAGACCGCACGCTGTACAGCCGGGAATTCTCTGTCAGTCTCCATGCACGAGGCACATGGCAAACTTGCTTTGTCTCCTTGGAAAATGGGTAAGGTGGCCCCTACTTCCTCTCCATCTGGTGTTGTGTCTGGAGTGGATTGATTTGTATGGGATTTTAGTCTGTTTCCTTAAATGATTCCTGAATCAAGCCAAAATAATTTCATTTTGAAAATCTTTGCTTTTAGCTTCTTAAATAGCTGGTTCTTCAAGAAAACACACAAACCAACCTGAGAACTTGCAGGTAGGGTTTTCTTTCTTGTGCTGTGGAGAGTGAGGTGGGCTGTCACCCAGGGAGGGACTTTCTGTAAGTGACAGATACTGCACTGGGCACTCACAGGAGGGCCGCATGGCTCTTCCACTTCATTTGGTGTCGTCTCTGCCAACGATTTTTTTCTGTGTATGAAATAAAAACATATCATTTTTGATTCACAGAGTATCAATTCCAAGAATTGGTTGACCTTAGATTAAACCCATCCAAGACCCTTATCTTGCAGATGGAGAAACTAGGATCTAGAGAAGGGAAGGCGCTTGTCTAATGTCACCAGGAAAATAAGTGTCAGAGCCACAGTGAAGAACCAGTTCTGCTGACTCTCAGCTAATGTGCTTTCCCTTGTATCTCAGGGATCACCAGTGGCAGAGGGGTGCTAACAATATTCCTTTAAGTTTATATAGATCCTTATGACTTTTCAAATTTTCAGAGCTGTGTCTCTGTTTTAATAGTAAGGAAACAGGTGTAAGGTGTTCAAGGGAGTTATTAGGATTTGAGCCTTGTTCTAACGGACTTTTTGCTTTTTATACTACTCTGGATAGGAGAGTTGTAGCAATGAGGACAGCAGTTACTATGGCTGTTGCTCTTAGAAGGCTGTTGGTACAATGAACAAAAACTGCACTAAAAGTCATTTAACTAATAGTGACGTATTTTCTCATCTAGCAGGAGCGAGCAGTCTGGGAATAGGGCAGGTCCAGGGTTGGGAAGAATTTGGTATCCTGATGACATCATCACTAACCCCAGGTTTCTTCTCTCTTTTTGCTCTGCCATACTTGGTCTCTCAGCAGGTTTTCCTCATGGGCACAGGATGGCTTGAATTAGCATAAAAACTTTAATGAGCAAGAGGCTTCCAGATATCTCTTTTGTGTAGTTTTTTGTTGTTGTTGTTTGTTTGTTTGTTTTAGGAAGGAAAACTTCTAAGAAGTGGCCCAGAAAAATTCTTCTCAGGTCTCAATAGCCATGAGTGGGTCACATGCCATTTACACATGCAATCATTGGCAAGGAGAAAAGGCCACACCATGGAGCCCCGTCCAGATGCGCTCCCTGGGACAGTGGGGCACCACTGAGAAACGTTCAGAGATGGGAAGTGACATGACCAAGTTCACACAGCTAGAAAGTGGCAGAGGAAGGAACAGAGTGCAGATGTGTCTGATGCTACAACCAATGTTCTGAACCACTACACGAGTCTAGTTTTCCATATTCGCTCTCCCCTCCATAGTACCACTTGCCAATTTCCAGCCCACATGCCTAAGTCACTTTGGCTGGTGATTGCAGGATCGTCTCCTTGCCAGGTCAATGTCAGCAATCAATCCTCATCTCCCGGGCGTGGAAACCAGCCGATTAGAACTGTAAGTAGGTGTTTAACAACACGGAGACAGCTAGAGCGTCAGTCAGCAGTTTTTCCCCTGGCGGCTGGGCATTAGCAAATATGCTGAGAGAGGCACCCGTGGTCCATGGCTGCTGGGAGGAGGGAGTGTCACCAGAGCAGATGATTTGAGTAAAATATAATGACACGATGTCAGAGCTGAAAGGTCTCTTAGACTTGGTCCGGTCCGGCTCCATCCCTGTAGTGATGGTCAAACAGGCCTGGAGGAGGGAAGGGATTGCTTAGGATCACACAGAAAAGCACTGATAGATCCAAGAGTAGAGCATGCCTGGATTTATCCAATGGTATTTCTAAAGTTTTTTGAAGTCTAACTCCATATACCACTGCCTTACAATTCTCACTCATGAAATCACTTCTTTATTAAAATGACATCTGAAAAACAAAGGCTTTTTGGACTCTATTGTCCAGTCCAGTCTAGGGGTCTCCTGGTGATCTCTGGAGAGAAGTGCTCATTGACATGCATTTGCATGGGTTAATTGCTCCAGGTAAAGCCCTGCCAGGTTACTAGTCACAGACAAGCAGCCACCTGTAGCAAATCCCCACTCCTCTCCAACGTCTTCCTTTCCAGCCTCTCTGGTTTGATCGTTCAGAACAAGTCCTGATACTGGAAAGATCTAAAGGCATGGGAAACTTGGGACCTCAAACCTTGAATGCAAATGTTTCCAGCTCGAGGAGAAAAAGTTAATCAGGTCAGAGTGTAGGAATTCCTTGTTACAATTTGGGAGGGCTTGAGATTTCAACATTTCTAATAACATATATGTAGGTTTGGGGAAATCGTAAGAATTTCAGCAGTATTTATTGAATGACCACAAAAGTAATAGTAGCAGCTGTTACTTACTGAGTCCTACTCTGTGTCTAGCACTGTGCAGCATCCTTCACATTCATTTTTAACTCGAGTCTTCCCAATACATTTCTTATATTTATTTTTTTATGTCTCTCTCTCAAAACAAGAAAGTCTGATCCATAGTTGAAAGACCCTATAATTTAATGCTATATTCTCAACTCCAACAGTGTCTATCACATAGTTAGTAGTCCTTCAGGCAGCAAGTCTGTGTTAAAGAAAGAAGCAAGCAGATGGGGGCAGCACCAACCATATGCATTTCTTTAATCATAGAAGGAAAAAGCCTTCTCAAAAGCCCCTGACTGATTTCTACTTACATTTCATTGGCCAGAGTTATGTCACATGATTACCCTTAGCTGCAAGGGATCCTGGAAAAATGAGTATTTGTCTTTCTCTGGCCTTACAGAGGAGGTAAGCAAGGGAGGTAGGGATTAGAAATAAATATATGTTAGGTACAATGTCTGTACCTTAGTCAGGCAGATAGTAGTGGTGAAGCCAGAATTAGAACACAGATTTGGGGCGCCTGGGTGGCACAGCGGTTAAGCATCTGCCTTTGGCTCAGGGCGTGATCCCGGCGTTATGGGATCGAGCCCCATATCAGGCTCCTCCGCTATGAGTCTGCTTCTTCCTCTCCCACTCTCCCTGCTTGTGTTCCCTCTCTCTCTGGCTGTCTCTATCTCTGTCAAATAAATAAAATCTTTAAAAAAAACCCAAAAAACCCCCACAGATTTGCCTCTAAACTCCCTGTTCTTACTGACCAAGCATTAGCTAATTTGACTTTTACTCCTGATCTCAATAGAAAATGATCAGCTTGGGACATCTGGTTCTATTCTGAGTCCTTGTTCTGTTATGAATCCTAGTTTCTTTATCTGCAGATTGAAGGAATGGGCTAAGTGAAGTCTGTACATTCTGCTGTTTATAAGGCTGTATGCTTTCATGTGTCAGTCTGGCTGATGACCACTTTTAAAAGTCTTATTCAAAACCAAATCAAAATGAAAGTTACCATGTCAGTGGAGTAATGTATTTTCCAGAATCCAAATTTATAAAATAAAATTGATTTTTTGGTGTTTGTTTTCATAGATGGTGGTGTGTGTGTTTATGTGTGTCCCTTTGAGATATCTGATTCAGTTTTAGATGGTGAATAAAGATTGATTTTTGTCTCTTGTGACCTGTAAAGCCCAATTATTGTTGAGGTTCCTATTTAAATAGTTCTTCCTCTATCCTTTCATTTTTAACCTTCCTTTACAGCTCAGTCTGTGTAGTCTATATATTTCAGGGTTCGATTTTATTTATTTATTTATTTATTTATTTATTTATTTATTTATTTGAGAGCACCAGCAGAGGGAGGGGCAAAGGGAGAGGGAAAGAGAGACTCTTAAGCAGTCTCCATGCCCATCACGGAGCCCAATGTGGGGCTTGATCTCACAACCCTGAAATCATGGCCTGAGCTGAAATCAAGAATCGGTCACTCAATCGACTGACCCACCCAGGTGCCCCTTAGGGTTTGATTTGATTTACTATTGCATCTTAATAGTAATAATTTTCTCCCATAGAATTCAGAACCAGAAGGGAACATAAGTATGGGTCTCAAATCTTTAAATGACTAGTTCTGGGATGCCGAGAAAGTCCCTCTACTTCTCTAGCTCTCTGTTTCCTTATTTATAAAATGACCAGATCAGACAAGATGGTTTATATCTTAGGATCCCTCCAGCTTTGATATTTACATATTATCTGTGAGTATATGAGGACAAAGCAGATTCTTTTTTTTTTTTAATTTTTTTTTATTTATTCAACAGAGATAGAGACAGCCAGCGAGAGAGGGAACACAAGCAGGGGGAGTGGGAGAGGAAGAAAGCAGGCTCATAGCGGAGGACTGATGTGGGGCTCGATCCCAGAACGCCGGGATCACGCCCTGAGCCAAAGGCAGATGCTTAACCGCTGTGCCACCCAGGTGCCCCCAAAGCAGATTCTGATTAATGAACAGACCATATTAGTTTTATTTCATTCATCTATCAAGTGGTTATAAAGATCAGAAGAGGAAATGGAAGATATTAAATAGATACATAAAATAATAATTACTATTTTTGTAATCATTATTAAAATTTTAGGCCAGACTTTCCTCATTTCCCTAAAAATAGCCTATTAGGGCATATTGGTAATCTTAGCAAAATGTGATTCACATTGATGTGGAAAGAGCATTGAATGTAGGGGCGGATCAGTCTGGGTTTTCATTATAACTCTGTCATGTAGTAGCTTTTTGACTTGAGTCATATTATGTATTTCCATGGTCCCCAAGTTCCTTGTCTGCAAAATCAGGATTAAAGATATTTAAATTAAAAGGTTATGGTGAGGATAAAATAGTCTTATGAACAACAGAGCACAATGGCTGGCACATGGGGAGGGTTCAATGGAACTTACTATTCATCCTTCCTTCTTACTGATGCACTTAGAAACAAACACAATGTTCATAATTGTCTATTTTCTGGGTGTAAATTTTTCTCTCTGGTGGTAGAGCCACTTTAGACTAGACGGGATATGCGGCCTATGCATCTTTAATATATCAGCCATCTGAATATTGGTCGTTTCATAAGGGCTGGAAAGAGTGGTTTCTTAGTCAGGACCCCTAGTTCTATTCTCTTTTTTTAGCTTATGAGACCTGGGACACTGGGAACTTCATTTAATTTTTCCAGTCTTCAGTTTGCACATGTGCAAAATGTTAATACCCATTTCAGAGGGCTTTTATTAGCCCTCTAATAATTTGAAAATGCTTAGTAATCTCTAGAGCATTAGGAAAATATAAGACATCACTTCTATTATTAATTCATCTATGTGTCTTCAAACTGGTCCCTCTTTACCTGTTCAAATTGTTTCATGCCACCTGTTGTAGGAAAACTTTCTTCTGCCCCCACCTCTCCAAAATCTCCCCCCTCACTAATTTTCCATGACCCTCACTTCTTGGGTCACTCTGTTGGCACTTAGAATATTTGCTGTATAATATTAGTGATTTCTCCCTGTTTGTAGATGATTTCCCCCTGACTTGATATTGGTAATGGCTTTTGCACATCATTCTGACTCATAGCCCTTATCGTGCATCTCTCTTAGGGGACAGTTTAAAAAATATGTGGCAGTTGATTGTTCTCTGTGTTATTTTATTGTTCAGGCTTACCCATTTTCATTCTAGAGCAACTTATGTTTATTTTTAATTAAATTAATGTTTTCTTTGGGGGCATGGTTGTAATACATGCACATGGCTTAAAATTCAAAGGGTGAAGTGAAAAATGGGTCTCCCCTCCCATGTCTGCTCCCTGGTTCCCTCCCCAGAGACAACCATTATTGCTAGTTCCTTCCTTGTCCTATCCAGAGCTGGTCTACATATCCCCTTTCTCCTTATAATGGTAGTCTCTCTTATGTACCTTGTGTTTTTATTTACTATATCATAGATAAATGAAATCAGATAAATACCTGGTATCTTATTAGTATAAAAAGAGCAGTCTCTCTTTTTTTATTTTTTGGTTTATTTAAACAATCATTTTTTAATTGAAAGTGTTAATGAGATCATTGTAGATTTGCATACAATTGTAGGAAATAATTTAGAGAGATCTCGGGTACTCTTTATCCACTTTCCACTGATGGTAGCATTTTGCACTTTTAGGATAATATCACATCCAGAATATTGCCATTGATTTGGTCTACTGATCTTATTCAGATTTCCCATTTTACTTGTATTCATTTATGTGTGTGAGAGAGTATGAGTATTTAGTTCTATCCAATTTCGTCATGTGTAGTTTCGTGTATCCCCTACCACACTCAAGACACGGAACATTTCTACCACCACAGGATCCATTATAGTCCCCACCTACCTCCCTCCCACTTCTCTGTCCCTAGCTCTTGTCATTCACTAATCTTTTCTCCATTTCTAAATATTTGTCATTTAGAAAAAGTGTTATGTAAATGGAATCATACAGTATGTTACCTTTTGGGATTGGCTTCTTTGTACTGAATGTTATTATTGGCTGTGTGTATATGCACTATGGTTTGTTTCCCTGTTTATCTGTTGAAGGACATCTGGGCTGTTTCCAGTTTTTTATTATTATGAATAAAGCTTCTATGAATATTTATGTACAGATTTTCATGTGAACATATGTTTTCAATTTTCTGTGATAAATGCCCAAGTGAATGATTGCTGGTTTGTATGGTAATTGCATGTTTAGTTTTATAAGAAACTGCCAAACTTTTCCACAGTGGCTGTACCATTTTACATTTCTATCAGTAGTGTGTAAGTGATCCAGGGTCTGTGGATCCAGGCCAGCATTTGGTGATGTCACCATTATTTATTTTAGCCATTTTGTTTGTTGTGTAATGATATATCATTATGACTTTAATTTGCATTTCCCTGATGGCTAGTGATGTTGAACATCTTTTCATGAGCCTCTGTCATCTGCATATCCTCTACGTTGAAATGTCTGTTCATTGCCCATTTTCTAATTGGATTGTTTT
Organism: Ailuropoda melanoleuca; assembly: GCF_002007445.2. Classification (NCBI taxonomy): domain Eukaryota; kingdom Metazoa; phylum Chordata; class Mammalia; order Carnivora; family Ursidae; genus Ailuropoda; species Ailuropoda melanoleuca. The sequence goes on along the minus strand of NC_048220.1, from coordinate 104,446,783 downwards.
ATTTTTTATTGTTGAGTTTCGAGAGTTCCAAAATACATTTTAGATACCAGTCCTTTGCTGGCTATGTGGCTTGATAATATTTGCTTGTGGTCTGTAGCTTATCTTTTTGTCTTCTTCCCATGGACTTCTACAGAATGAGACCATATAATTTTGATGAGATCCAATATATCAATCTTTCTTTTTATGAATTGTGCTTTTAGAGTCAAGAACTCTTAGTCTAGCTCTGGATCCCAAAGATTTTCTACCATGCTTTTCCTGAAAGTTTTATTGTTTTACATTTTACCTTAAAGCCCTGACCCATTTCAAGTAAATTTTTGTATAAGTGTGAGGTTTAGGTTGAGGGTTGTTTTTTTGTTTGGTTGGTTGGTTTTTTTCGCCTATTGGTACCCAATTACTCCAGCATCACTTGCTTGAAGATGCTATCCTTCTTCCAGCAAATTGCTTTTGCACCTTTATCAAAAATCAATTGCACATATTTGTGTGGGTCTAATTATGTGTTTTCTGTTCCATTGACCTATGTGTCTATCTATCCACCAATAGCTCATTGTCTCGATGACTGTAATATGTAATGAGTCATGAAATCAGGCAGACTGATTCTTTCTACTTTAGTCTTCTTTGTCAATATTATTTTAGCTATCCTAGGGACTGTAACTTTCCACATTAATTTCAGAATAAGATCGTCTACATATACAAAATCATGCTGGGGTTTTGATAGTGCAGTTGATCCTTGAACAATGTGAAAATCTGCTTATTACTTTTGACTCCCCTAAAGCTTATCTAGCAATAGCCTATTATTGACCAGAACCCTTACCAACACAGTTGATTAACACACATTTTGTATGTTATTATGTACTATATACTGCATTCTTACAATAAAGTGAGCTAGAGAAAATAAAATGTTATTTAAAATATCATAAGAGGAAATACATTTACAGTACTATACTGTATTTATCAAAAAAAAATCTGTATATAAGTGGACCTGTGTAGTTCAAATATGTGTTGTTCAAAGATCAACTATAATTGCTTTATACCTGTAGATTAATTTAGGCAGAAGTGATATCTTTACTGTGTTGAATATTTGCTATACTCTCATTCATTGATTTATCTCATCAGCATTGTGTAACTTTCAGCAGACAGATATTCTGTACATGTTTGTAGCTAAGTTTTATTTATTTATTTATTTTTTTGGAGTGGTTGTAAATGATACTGTGAGTTTTTCCCCCTGCTTTATTGAGGGATGATTGGAAAATAAAAATTGCATACAATTTTTAAAAGATGTACAATGTGATGATTTAATATATGTATACTTAGTGAAATGAGTAATACAATGGTATTGTGTTTTTAATTTTAATTTCCACAGGTTCACTGTTAGCATATAGAGATGTGTTTTTGTGTGTATGTATGTACTTTGGTCTTATATTCTGCAAACCTGATGAACTTACTATTGCTTAAAAATTCTAGAATTTGTTCTTAATAAATTCTCTGGGGTTTTCTACATTAGACAGTCAGGTTGTCTGCAGATAGGGATAATTTTATTTCTCCTTATCTGTATGGCCTTTATTTCTTTTCCTTGCCTTATTGCAGTAGCTAGAACTTTCAGCACTGTATTGAGTAAGAGGGGTGAGAGTAGACATCCATGCCTTGTTTCTGACCTTAGAGGGAAAGTTTTCAGTTTTTCACCATTAAGTATCATGCCTTACAACCCATAAAATGGCTTTATATGATTCCCAACAGTACTGATTTTTTGAGCAGAATCTCAAGAAGGTAGGGCAGGAAGGATGGGGCAAAACTTGGTCATGGTCATGTTTCCCAAAGTGAGTACTGTCGAATGTTAATATGTTAAACAGATTTCTTAGCAGCAGGGGTTTCATAAAGCCTCTTCGGGGCCTCTTGGTTGTAAATATGCTTTGTGAATACCTAAGAGGGGAATAGAATGTGTGGTGTTTGCTAACTTACTTGAATCAGTCTTCGATTCCCTAAAGCACATATGGTCTTGGGGTTTCAGGGAACGGGTTTTCAGGAAGATTAGCCTAGGGCCCTTCTGTCCAGGTTAAGCACTTGGAGACAGATGACCTCTTATTCCAGGCCTGATTCTTTGCTGGGGTTTCAGTTCAGAGACTTCATCTTAAGGGAGAATATTGACATTTTGCTTTGATTTTCAGGACAAAGTGTAAAAGTGCCAATCTAGAAGGCCAATGATTTATTTAGGACATCTGGAGCAGTGGGACATCTCCAGAAGGTCTGAATTACTCAGTTCTGTGGGTTGTTTGGTCTTCTAATTAACTGTCCTTCTTAATTCATTTTTCACTGGTTGGCACAGCCATCCAAGGTGCATGTTTGGCAGAACCTGTTCAGGTGAGATCAGTAGAAAAAAGGAAGGAACTGGAAGCAGCTAATGAAATGCTGGGATCCTCACTTCACACTCATTTTCCTCTCACCCAACCTTCCCGTTCCAGGTGCTGACACCAGGAGAATAATAGAAGTTAACTCAAATGTGGGGCTGGCACTGAGGAGAAAGAAGATCAGGAGGAGGGTACTGACAAGAAGTAGCAATGTTTTGAGAGCAAGGGCTTATTTTCAGCTGCAGAAATCAGGGACTGCTTCAAGGAGAAGGTGGCCACTAATTTAAAATGTCCATTTGGGAGAAGTTAGTATTGATTGAAGTTTTGAGGGCAATTTAACTATCAAATTTTAAATGTATATATCCTACTGTATGATTCTAAAGAATTCCATAACAATGCCACTTGTAGGAATTATTACATAGAAGTATTCACAAAAGAACAAAAATGCATATTTATAAATAGTGAATGATGATATATTGCTATAATAGAATCCTGTGTACACAGGAAGAAAAATGAAATATCTCTATGTGAAAATATGTCCATTATATATTCCAAATGAAAAATCAAGACACTGAACGTTTTGTGCATACCGCTTTTATATAAAACAGTTACTAGCTTATAATACAGAATATAGACTAAAATCCACAGAGACTTAGAATAGAAATTAAGCTGCTAGTAGTGTTTATCTCAGGGGGGTGGGAAACTGGGAAACATCTCATGCTCTACATTACATTTTCTGTAATACTATTTTAAAAATAATCACATGTTATCTTTATAGTTAGAAAATAATGATAAGGATCTTTAAAAAAGTACAGTTTGTTTAGTTTGCGACAAACTTTTTTCTCTTTATTTCTTGAGAGACTCTAGGCACATGGGAATCCCCAAACATAAAGGAAATGTATAGTTTCTCTTTCTCTTTTTCTACTTCTTTTAGTCCTACTTCCCTTTCTAGAGCCCTCATTTCCACCTAACCTACTTTCTGTCTTGGACCCTCTCTGTCCTTCCAGCCCTCTCAAGCCCCCGGTGGATATGCAGCCCATCTGCCTTCATCTGATGCCGGAGCTTGCTTCTCTATAGCTCCCTCTGGAGCTTTCCCATGTAATTGCACTTTAGACCACTGCAGCTTCCAGTATTTTCTCCAGTGCAGTGGGCAATAGGCCACCTTATGGGTGAATAGGAGGTAAACAGTCTGGCATACTCTGCTGTACAAATTCATCTACTTTGTGGCTTGGGGCACTGGTTTTTTCCTCATCTGTTTAAAATAATTGAATTATATTAAATAATCTCTAAGGATCTTTCCCAAGATGATATTTTATGATCACTTAAAATATATTTACTTTCCACTTTAAGGTTTCCCGACTTTGTGCCACTCTTACCTGCTAGAGGAGAGAAACTTTTATCACATTTCTTTAAAATGTGCTGGCAGTGAGGTGGCATTGGAGGTTAAAAAAAAGTGCCAAGTCTTGACTTTGCCCCCACTTTATTTTGTGGCCTTGGGCCATTTGCTTTCTTCCTTGGGTCTCAGTTTTCTGAGCTTAACAGTGGGTGTGTCTATTGACACCCTCCTCATTATAAGGAAATATTTGAAGATGAATGTGGATATTGACCTGGCTTTTCTCCCAACGGCATGATAAGAATTAAATGGGTGAACAGATGTGCAAGTGCTTTTATCAGCGTACAGCAGGGTTTCTCGACCTCGGCACTACTGGCATTTTGGGAGGTTGTCCTGCGTGTTGTAGGATGTTCAGCAGTGTCCTTAGCCCTACATACTAGAAGCTCTCTCTCCCCAATCTCTCCTCCCAAATCGTGACAACTAAAATTGTTTCCAGATGTTGTCACATGTCCCCTGGGGGGCAAAGCAACGCTGGTTTGAGAACCACTGATGCAGAGTCATAGATTGATGTCAATCATTGGTAATTACATAACCACTTTGAGAAGGAGCAAATAAAAAGAAGAAAAAGTCACATAAGTGGAATTCCAGAGAGTGCCAGAGATGTCTCCAGTGAGGAACAGATAATACACAAGTGAAGATAATGCCAAATACAGTGTCATTTCTGGGCAGTCATATTTCCTGTGGGAACAGTCTGTACCCTTAAGAAGGATGGAGAGATCAATCTTATTGAGGAAGATTCTACCATGGCTCGGGAGAGTAGGGGTTTATAGATCTTGCCAGCTTCTAGTTATAGATGGTGATAGAAGTGGGATCTAAAAGAAAAATGAAGGATACAGCTTATTCTACAAGGTCAGAGACATGCAGGATTTCATGGGTATTAAAGCATTTGGCCACATCTCCCATTCAAGTGCTACACTGCTCTGTGTAATATTCTTAATTCTGCTAGCTATTTGACCTTGAGCAACTTTTTTGTCTTCTCTGAGGGTTGGTTTCGTGCTTTCTTCTTTGACTCCAGAAGAATGTTCAATCTGTCCAGTTTCTTAATACCGTAATAATAGTTGTGAGCAAGACTAATCATAATACTACACGGGGTTCACTGCACTTTAAATACAGTGACTTAGGGACACGGTAACCCTGTGCATCTTGTTATCGTCCCATTTTGTAGATGATGAAACTGAGGATGAAGAGAAGCTTTAAACCCCATTCTTCCTGTCTCCATAGCTCACACTTTTGCTTTGCAGCAAAGAACTTGACACACAGCACAATATCCTGGGTCACTGTTATTCATTTCTGTCTCATCTTCTAGACTGTAAACAACTTGAAACAACTTGTAAGCATTCTGAACAATCCCGGCACCTTTTCCTGGACTCCAAGGGCTACGTCATGTACACTGTACTATTCTCAGGCCACTATGCCTTAATCTCACGGAATAAAGAGCTAATAGTGGAATTTTCCACACCAGGATGCGACAGGGCAGCGGGAAGGCAAGAACCCAAATAAATCAGAACATGTCAGTCTTTCTATTCAGCAAGGGACTAAAATCTATTCCTAGGTTTATTAAGTAGGAATAAGTGGAGAGAGAAATCATCTTTCTAGTGCCTTGGAGTTTGAAATAAGACAGCACAGGAAGGTAAAGTAATTATGTATATTCACACAGTGTGTTGGTAGCAAACCAGGGTTGAGACCAGGCTCTGGCTTCCCATCCAGTTTTAGTAGAATGCTGTGCAGGTTGATGGATCAGAATGCAGCATCTGGAGACGTTACCTGAGCTGGGAACTGAGTTCAGAGCCAAGATACTTAACTTCTGTGACCCTCCTTTTCCTTATCGGCAAATGGGAGTCATAGTGATTCCTACCTCAAAAGGTGATTGTGAGGATTAAATGAGATAAAATACAAGCCCTTAGCCCAGTGTCTGTCCCATAAGTAAGGATTCAACAAGTGGTAGCAATTATTATATTTTTAAAGATTTTAAGGAGATTTCTAGCTACATGTCTTTGTGGCTTTCCTTAAAATGTAATATATATCCACTTTAATTTTTTTTTTAGATTTATTTATTTATTTGAGAGAGAGAAAGAGAGTGTAGAGGGCAGGGGCAGAGGGAGAGGAACTGAGCACAGAGCCTGATGCGGGGGTCAATCTGACGACCTTGAGATCATCACCTGAGCCGAAACCAAGAGTCAGACACTTAACTGTATCACTCAGGCATCCCTCCATTTTTAAATTCTACATGCAATCCATTTTCCTTTTTTTGGCATATATTTCTTTGAGTTTTGACAAATTCATACACAATCAAGGTACAAAACAGTCCCATCATTCAAGAAATCCTCAACTTTTCCCTTTCTAGTCAACGCCTGCACTTTCTCCTAGACCTGGCAAAAACAGATGTTTTCTGTTCCTGTAATTTTGTCTTTTTCAGAATGTCATTTAAAGGGAATCATGTAGTAAATAGTTTTTGAGACTGTCTTCTTTTTCCTAGCATAATTCATGGGATTCATTCATGATGAATGACTATAGATATATACTTATCTAGATAGATATATACATATCTAGATAGATATATACATATCTAGATAGATATATAGAGGGATCGATGTCTAGATTTATCTATATCTCAGTGTTTCCTTCCTTTTTATGGCTGAATAGTATTCCAGTGTACAGGTATATCACAGTTTATCCACTCACCAGCTGAAAGACATGTGTGTTGTTTGCAGTGTATATGGAGCAATTATGAATAGACGCCATAAACATTTGTGCACAAGGTTCTAGGTAAATATAAGGTGTCATTTCTTTTGGGCAAATACCTACAAGTGTGATTGCTGGGTCATATGATAAATGTATGTTTGTAAGAGATTGTCAAACTGTTTTCCAAAACAACTCTTAGGTTCCCATCTGTGATACATGAGGACTACAGTTTCTTCACTTCCTCTCTGGCCTTGGTATGGTCAGTCTTTTTAGTTTTACCCATTTAAAAAGGTGTGTCATGTCATCTCATTGTAGTTGTCATATGAATTTTCCTAATGACTAATGTTCTTGAGCATCTTTTCATGTGCTTTATTTCCATTTCTGGCTGAGTTTCTTTTCAAATCTTTTGTTCATTTTTTAAATTGAGTAATCTGGTTATTTAGTATTGAGTTTTGAGAATTCTTTATATATTCTGACATTCTGTCAGCTAGATGTTTTGCTAATATTTATCCCAGTCACACTTTATTCTTTCATTAACCTAAACAATATCTTTTATAAAGTAGAAGTTTTGAGTTTTGGAGGTGCCTAGGTAGCTCAGTTGGTTGAATGTCTGACTCTTGGTTTCAGCTCAGGTCATGATCTCATTGGTCATGAGATTGAGCCCCATGTGGGGCTCCACGCTCAGTGCGGAGTCTGCTTAAGATTCTCTCCCTCTGCCTCTCTCCTCCACTCCCACTCTCTCTTTCTCAAATAAATAAATATATCTTTTTAAAACCAAGTTTTGGATTTTGATCAAGTCAAAATTTTAATGAAGTCAAATTCCATTAATTTTTCTGGTACAGATCACGCTGTAGAAGTTGTACCTAAGAAATCTTCACCTTATCTAAAACCACAGAGATTTTCTTCCTTTGTTTCCTACTGGAAGTTTTATAGTTTTAAGTCTAACATTTAGATTTGTGATTCATTTTGAGTAAATTTTTATGTGAGATGTATGGGTTGAGAGGTTTGTTTTGCACATGGATATCTACTTATTAAATTCATAATGCTAGTTACACATAGACAGTTAAGGCCACCACTATGGATGATCTCTCACTCCTCAGTATCTTAGGAATATTGATAACTTCTATTACATGATTATGGTTATGATTATGATTATGATTATTCATCTGTCCATCTGTCATCCTTCTTCCAACAAAGGAGTGAAAACCATGTGACAGTCACTGTACTAGGTGAAGAACTGTCAATGTTATTGACTATTATCTCAAACAACCCAGGCTCATTAAGAAGGTCAGCTATAGGGAGCACACGTTTAAAGTGATGATAAGCAAGATGCAATGTCTGTTTGTCTGATGAGGAGTTAATTTCTTGGGTCTGAGAAGGGAGGAAACATGAAACTTAACAAAGTCAATTCTCTTAATTTCATAGCTTACTTCAGAGCTTAGGGACAAAATAATCAGGTTTTAATTGAGCCAAAAGCATCTCCAGAGACTTTGAAAATGTCTTGTAAACAATTTTGCTAGTGGACCAAGTACCCAGAGGCAGAGAGAGTTCTAGGAAGAAATTGTTTACTTATTTCACTTTTTCTCCCTTATTAGCAATGCATTGTCTCATTTGTCTCTTTGAATATCTACAAACAAAACTTTCCAACAGATAATTTAGAAAACCTACTTGAAATTTTCAGACCTGTGGCACATCAATTTCTTAATATGTATGAAATAGTAGAAAGCACACAGGGATGACTTCATGGTCCATCTCTCAGTAGGCAAAACGTATGGTGCATGACGTTTCTCTTTACCATGACCCTCTTGTCTGTAAAAATAAAACAGTGTGCCAACCTTCCAGGGTTTACTACGTTATAGGGTTTTCTTCATTGGACAGTGAAGGACTTAAGACGATGACTCTTTCTACAGTATCATACTGCAAATATGTTGGGTGGGATACTTCCCATGACATGAATTCATGCAAAAGCACCACATAGGCAGTGAGTGATTTCTATATGCCAGGCACTCTACTAGGTTTGGACATACAATGGTAAGTTCAAAACAAATATAATCCCTGCCCATATGGAGCTTGTGGTTTGTTGGGGGGGGGTGAGACTAAAGTAGATAATCACAAACATAAACTGTACAAATTACAAACTGTATTACATCCTAAGAAGCTATATAATAAATTGACTATGCTGAAATAAGTCCCCAGATCATCTGACATATATCCAATAAATTTTATGGCTTATCTCTTCTAAAATAATTCTGTGGTCCCTAGGGAAGACGTGTTTCTCGCCTAGGAGTGAAGAATGTGTTCATCTAGTAAAAGAGTCAGAAAATACAGTAAAGCAGCTTCAGTGAACAGTCTTTGATGGAAAGTCAATGTCATCTTGTTACCAAAAACAATAATTTAACATTGTTAGAGCTCAAACATAATTTCTGTTTACATTTCTGTATTAAGATTTAAAGAGAAGGAGTTAATTTGTGTTAAAAAAATTACATGTTCTCTCTAGAATTTTGATTCTCAAGCAGTGGAGTCTTCCGATGACTCAGAATCATCACCATGAGCTTGATCTTTTGCTCTGTAGGACTCATTCAGTGGGAAGGACTAATATGCCCCTTCTTTGAATGTCCCCTGGTTATAATTTTTTGACTTCTAATACCCACTTTTATAATGTTTTTATTTTTTCCATTATTGTCATCTGTCAACCTTCCTGTTCTCAGTATATTTGCTTTTAGTAGCTCTTCTATCCCTTTTCCTTTCTATTTCCAATCTGTTATGGTTTGGGAAACAATATAACCACATTTATTAGAATCGTTTGTGAAATGGGAACAGGCTCAGAGGAAGAGCAAAAGTCCCCTTCTTTAGCACAGTGCCTCAGCTTTATGCGTGAAGGATTTGTATGTTTGAATGCCAATTCTAAATAGTTTTAATAATTCAGGTCACCACAAAACTATCTTTAAACAAATGAAGTGATTTATGTAAACCAGAGAGAATGGTAGCCAATTAAAATCTATTATATTTGCACAGTGCTTTTCACTTTTTAACGTTCTGTGTTTTGCCTTCTAGCTTAAGTTCATCCTCACTAAATCAGGATGGGGAGAGATAAGGTGAATATTATAAAGAAACCCAAGTACAGAGATGTGAAGTGATTTATCTCAAGTTTCTTGGTGACTTGTTGACACAATTATGTCCAGAACAGAGGTCTCTTGACTCTCGCTTGAAGGTTTTAAAAGGGCAGGAAAAATAAAGAGAATAGGACTCAAGAAGCAAACATTTTACATTAACCCATATTGGTGAATTTTATTGGATGAAATCTCAAGTGTTTGGGGAACAAATCTAACATCATTTTGGGCAAATATGAGTTTCTAGACATGCTTGAATCACCCATAAATGCAGAGTGCTGGCTCTCCTGGCCCCTTGGATATTTTAAAGTCTTGTTTTCTCTGTCAGAGCAAATTCATCAAGTGACTACCATGTGGGGAAGCTGGCGAAATGTCAAGGGAGGATGAAGAATGTGTATGAAAGTGAGAGCTTCAAAATTAGGTTGTCATATCTGATAAAGAGAAATGCAGCATGTCATAGTTTTGACATTAATTTTTTCCTTTCATTTATTTTTTATTTGTTCAACAAATACCTACTTGGTGACAGATGCTATGCTATGCCTTGAGGGTCTAAAGATAAACAAAACAGGGCATCTCCCTCAAGTTGCTCACACCCTAGGAAGAAGGGTGATAGGACTGTCCTAAAATTAGATTGTGGGGATTATACTACAACTCTGTAAATACACCAAAATTCATTAAATTGTACACTTAGAATGAGTGGATTTTATCATGTGTGAATTACATATCAATAAATCTGCTTAGAGAGAGCCAAATTGCAAACCAAGAAGAAAGATTCTTAACTGTAGAGAACAAAAGGATGGTGACCAGAGGGGAGGTGGGTGGGGCATGGGTGAAATAGGTGATGGGGATTAAGGAGTATGCTTGTTGTGATGAGCACTAGATGGTGTATAAAAGTGTTGAAACACTATACTGCATACCTGATACTAATATTACACTGTATATTAACTAACTGGAATTTAAATAAAATTTTTTTAGAAAATAAAAAGAGCCAAACTGAAGCACGGAGTGATTCGTGCCATCATAAACATAAATTCAGGGTGCTATGGGAACCCTTAAGAGGCACACTAATTCAAAGAGACAAAGGGCCTCTGGAAGAAATGATGTCTAAACAGAGATCTAAGGAATGCATAAGGGATACCCAGGCAAGGAGTGGGGAAAGATTGAACTGAGCAACAGAAAGAACATGCATAAACGTCTGAGGTTGAGTAAGAGCATGCATGGTCTATACACTGCAAGAGGTAGAGTGGCTTAGCTTTGCTAAAGCTCAGCTTCTGAGGGGGACTCCTAGGAACTGAGGCTGGAGAGAGAAGCATAAGTTAAGCATTACGATCTTACATCATGAAGAAGAATTTGGAATTTATTTTAAAGGTAATTTGGAGCCATAAAAGTTTCAAGCATGGAAATGTTATGAATAAATTTGTGCTTTGGAAAATCAGTCTAGTTGTAGTGAGGACACTTGCTTAGGAGGAGAAAGTCTAGAGGTAAGAAGATCAGCAATGCAGGTAATTTTGTAAACTTGGTGAGCGGATTTGAACTAAGTAGATGAATTTAGGAAAAGTAGAAAGGCTTCATGACAAATTAAATGTAGGAGATGAGGAAGTTGAAGGTATTGAGGAAGTTTCTAGTTTGTATTTGGGTGGCTACACTATTCACTAAAAGAATAAATGCTGGGTGTAGATCAAAATTGGAAAAAGTAGAAGGTAATGAATTCAGCTTTGGGCACTTTAAAATTAGGTGTTTGTAGAATATCTATCTACCATCTATCTATCTATAGAGAGAATGAGTTTCAGGCTGGGGACACAGATTTTGGTGGTTACCAGCACATATGTGATAATTGAAGTCAAGTGGTTGAATGAAGTTTCTTAGAGAGAGAGAGGAATATATAGCAAGAAGAGAAGAAGCCAAGGACAAAACACAAATGGACACAACAATTTACTATGTGGGCAGAAGAAGACGAAACTTAGAGTGAGATTTAGAAGAAGTATATGGATGACAAGGGAATTATAATGTCATAGATCTAATAAAAAAACCATTCAAGTATGAACAAATGTTCAATGTTGCACAGTTGTTAAGGACTAATCTTAGACATGCTCTAAAGTTTGTCCCTTGGACTTAGTGGCAAGGGCCATTCGAACCCTTGACAAGGGTAGTTTCAATGGAGTAATAGGGGGCAGATCATATTACAAGATGGTGAAGAGTGGGTGGGAGAGAGTAAAGATAGTGCAGACAAATCCTTGATTCCAAAAGAGAAGGGAGAAATAAGATGTTTGATACGGGAGGATAGATTTTCGTTTGTCTTTAAAATAAGTTTGGAGAGACTTTTCTATGTCTAAATTCAGCCGGGTGGATCTAGGAGAATGGAGGTGATAATCCAGAAGAGAGAGAGGTGTTACTCAATAGGAATATAGGAGAGGATGGAGTCCAGAGGCCTCCGTTGTCTCTGTGATAGGTGATACAGTTGTCTACTTTGAGTGAGAGTCAGGAAGAGTGATGGGGTAGGTGGTTTGGGAGGTCAAAGGAGGTTTGGAACCTCACCTGCATTAAGTGGGAAAGAACACTGAACAAGGAAACATAGAAGAATTTCCAGGCAGCACTAGGGACAGTGGATTTATAGTGATTCTAAACTGGAATTTTTTTCTAATAGATAGAGCTTCCTGGATGTAGGAGAAAAGAAGGCCAACCATTGGATAGCTCAGGGTTGAGGATTTGAGATAAGCAAAGATAATTTAGAATCTTGGTTGAAAATCAAGGTTTAAGTGATGAATCAAAGTCTTCATTGGGTATGTATAGAAGAGAATACAGGAAGAGACTGGCAGAGGGGATTCCAGGGGCCAGACATTTCAGAAGGAGGAGGAACAGGTGTGGATGGAGGCCATGGGGAACTAGGGGGGAATCTAAGCATAGTGATGAATGATTGAATTTAATATCATTGGTGAAGCAGTTAGAGGAGACAGTGCTGGCATGGCCCGGAGTATGTGGCTGAAGGAGGGGAGATGAAAGTCATTGTAGTTAAGGAGATAAACACATTAATAAGGCAGATTATTATTGGCTATAGTCCAAGCTCTGACCCTTTCCATATTATCTAAATCAAGGCAGTCAATCAACATGTATGACTTGTTTATCTACTCTGTGCAAGCACTGTGGATGCAGCAGTGAACAAGATAGAGGCCCTGTCCTCAAGGGAGCAGAAATGAAAAAACATAAAGATATAAATGAGTGAGACATGTCTGGTACTGTTATGGACTTCAAAGAAAGTACCATAATAAATAACATGGAGAGGGGCCACTTGAGCTAAGGTGGGAAGGGAAGGCCTCTTCTCAGGGAAGATGATGTTGAACCTCAGTGATGAGAGGGTGGTGGCCATGCCAGGAACTGGGGAAATAGTGTGACAAGCAAAGAAACAGTGAGTGTACATATTCTCCTGCAGGGCTGAGTTCAGTGTGTTTCAGTGACAGGAAGACCAGCATGGTTGAGCTGCGGTAAATGGCAGGGAGATTGTTGGGACTTGATGTCAAAGATTGGCCAATTGGGTCATGTAGGTGTTTTAATGGCCATTCCAGGGATTTACATTTTGTTCTATGAATAGGCATGTTCTAATGCGGGATGTGCTGGTTGATGCTGGTATGTGAAGGATAAATTACAGGGTGCCAGGAGAGGAGAGAANGTTGAACCTCAGTGATGAGAGGGTGGTGGCCATGCCAGGAACTGGGGAAATAGTGTGACAAGCAAAGAAACAGTGAGTGTACATATTCTCCTGCAGGGCTGAGTTCAGTGTGTTTCAGTGACAGGAAGACCAGCATGGTTGAGCTGCGGTAAATGGCAGGGAGATTGTTGGGACTTGATGTCAAAGATTGGCCAATTGGGTCATGTAGGTGTTTTAATGGCCATTCCAGGGATTTACATTTTGTTCTATGAATAGGCATGTTCTAATGCGGGATGTGCTGGTTGATGCTGGTATGTGAAGGATAAATTACAGGGTGCCAGGAGAGGAGAGATAGAGACCACTAAGGGGGAGGTTGCAATTTCTGAGGCAAGAGATGGTGGTGACCTGGGCCAGGTTGTTAGCACGGGAAGTGGTGATAGAGGGTGAGGTCCCTGTAGATTCCAGAGGTGTCGCTGATGAAGCTTGTTAATGAATCAGATCAGAGGAAGGAAGAATGACTCCTGGGTTGTTGACCTGAGAAATTAATGGATAGAAATATGGGTGCAGGGGGCGCCTGGGTGGCACAGCGGTTAAGCGTCTGCCTTCGGCTCAGGGCGTGATCCCGGCGTTACGGGATCGAGCCCCACATCAGGCTCTTCTGCTATGAGCCTGCTTCTTCCTCTCCCACTCCCCCTGCTTGTGTTCCCTCTCTCGCTGGCTGTCTCTATAAATAAATTAAATCTTTAAAAAAAAAAAAGAAATATGGGTGCAAAATCCATATTTTGGCTAAAATAGTCCTATTTTAGCCATGATAAATGTGAGATGTCTATGACCTCATGTGCCTGTAGAGTAGGTAGTTATATATTTTAGTCTGGATCACAAGGGAATAGTTAGAAGAACTAGAGTTGTAGATTAGGGTGTCTTGGAACATTAGATTGTTTTTAAAGTCATGGCACTGGGTAATGTATGGCAATGTTGAATCACTATATTGTACACCTGAAACTAATATAACACTGTATATTAACAGGAATTAAAACAGCAACTTAAAAAAATAAAAAATAAATTAAAAATACTTATATCTTCAAAAAAAATAAAAGTCATGGTACTGGATGAGATCACATAGGGAGGGAGAATAGGGAGAAATAAACAAAGCTCTGATGACTGAATCTTACAGTACTACATTTAGAAACTTGGAAGAGAAGGAAGATCATCAAAGGAGACTTAGAACAGCAAGCCAGTCTGGAAGAAACCAAGGAACATGTAGTATCCCAGAAGTCAAAAGAAGATAATGTTTCAAAACTCCCCAAATCAGATTAACTATTTCTCCTCTCTGGTTGGGAGTAGAGGTACAGGTTATGCAGAAAATCAGGGATTTGGGGTTTCTCCCCTTATATCCTTCTTTGCATTCTCTGTGAACCTGTTAAGCTTAATAGCCAAGGCTGTTAAGAGTGAGCCACACCTGTGGCCCTCACCTTTAGGAAGAAGATCAACGTATCTCAAGAATGTCTTGTATAGACATGAACAGAAATAATTCAAAGTGGAAAGTAATGAGTCATCAAAGAGCTTCAGGTAAAATATCCTGGGGGGTTTATACTGTCTTTTTGAAGGGATGTTAAGGAAATCTTCATGTAGGAGGTTATGCTCATATGTACATAGACACACACACACAAAGGCAGGGTCTCGAGCATATGGAATTAGGCAGGGAAGGTATCTCAGCCAGAGGGACTAGTGTAAGTAGGCCACAGAGGAAGAAACTTGCAGCCTGTGTGTTGAGGATCCAAATCAGTTCAGTTTGTTTGGCTCAGAAATAGGTTTGTTGATTGATTCTGTGCTCCACCCATGCCCAGAGCTCACACAGGAGACATGCAATGCAATGGTTCTTTGCCACAGATGAAAATATAGATAGAGCCAGAAACTCAAAAGATTAGCTTTCCGTTTCTAGACTCCTCCACTGGCATTGTTTCCTCTCTGACCCTTAATCCAAGTCTGTAAAAATCCCTGCAACTTCCCTGGTGTCCAAAGGGGAAGGATAGCAATGAGATTATATTGAGGTCCTAAATCCCCAATGGCCCAGCTTAATCGAATGGACATATTTCATTAAACAAATG
This sequence comes from Ailuropoda melanoleuca, assembly GCF_002007445.2. Classification (NCBI taxonomy): domain Eukaryota; kingdom Metazoa; phylum Chordata; class Mammalia; order Carnivora; family Ursidae; genus Ailuropoda; species Ailuropoda melanoleuca. Next base: position 104,431,505 of record NC_048220.1, on the reverse strand, counting down.
CCTCTGCCATCTGCTATATTCTAATTAGGAATGCATGAGGAACATATTTCTCAATTATGTTGGAGAAGATGTCTGGGCTCAGAGGCCCTGGCAAACAGCCTTTTCTCAGGCAGCGCTCAATGGGGAGAGCTGCCTCCAGCTTGTAGTGGCCCTCATGTTTTTTCATGTCTTTTGTCAACTCCTCTAGTAATTTTGTACTATGACATTCCCTTCTGGTTTACAACTAATCTGATCCCACACCCCAAGTACGCCACATGCTGGTTTCAAGTCATTGCATTTATTATAATAAATAATACTTGTTGAGGTTTTTGTTATGACCAGTGCTATGCTCAACATTTTGCATGGATTACTTTATCTAAATCTTAAAACTTCTCTAGTAAGTAAATAGGATGCCCATTCTATTGATGAGGAAATAAAGGCCTAGCAGTCTTAAATAATTTTGCTAAGGTTCCACAGATTGTGAATGCTGGGGCTGGGGTTTGAATGGAAGCAGCTTGGCACCAGAGCCCGTGATCTTATCAGTAAGCATTACTAAAAGTACCATATACCGACAATGTACAGAGTGTGGTGTGGGTACTGGCCTACTTCCAGGGACCTCACAGTCTGATGTGGGCGAAACAAGGAAATTAATCAGGATGGGTGGAGTCAAAGGAAGGGCCAAGTATAGTCTGGAGGTAGAAGAAGTTACCCCCAGGACCAAGTCAAAACTCTGGTACAGTATATTCACAATTTTATATCCTAACTCAGAATTGTTGACTGCAGAGCAACCAACCATATCTCTTTATCCACCTATTCCCTCAACTCCCAAACCGGTTTGTTATTTAACCAGTCAACTTTGCTAACTCCGAGGCCTGGCTCACACCATCAGGGTTGGTGATTTTCTAGTTCTACAAATTTATGGGTGCCCATTTCAGATGCCTACCTCATACTACACAATGATCCTTCTACCTGTGCCTAGTCCCTCATTGCTTAGGGAAAATAGAAGCCATCATATGGTGATGTTTCTAGCTGCCGGTACTTCTGACCAGCTTCTACCCCTAGCTCATTCCCTGCCATCTCAGATGAATAAAAATTAAACATTCACCTTTATTTAGCATATTTTATAAACTGGAAACTATTGAATGTCTACATGTATTAGCTCATTCAATCCTCATCACCAAACTGTTTGGATCTTCATTTTACAGACAAGAAAAATAAGGCTCAGAAAGGTTAGATAAGTGTTCCTCAGGATTATATTCTTACAGCTTTTGTCTTCTCTTTATATATATATATATTGTTCCTACAAAACTGCATCTTCTTCTATGATGCCGGTCACCATCTATATATTCATGACCAAATCTATATTTCCAGTCTAGAATTCTCCTTGAGCTCCTGTTTACTGAGCTGCCCAATGGATGTCCACTGGCATCTCAAAAGGAAATTTAACCTCCACTGTCATTACCACCCATCACCAGAATTGTTCATTTTACTACATTTCCGATCTTCATGGATAATACCTCTATTAGAGGTCATGGTGAGATTAAGATAATAATATGATGGTGTTTGATTATATGGGTAAAGAAGAATCCTATCCTCAGTGGGCTACCAGCCCCTACAAGATTCTCAAAGGAGACTTATGTGCAGCAAAGGGAATAATCTGATTATTAGCTGTGGTTTTGGACTCCATACTTGGCCTAAAACTGAAAGTGAATCAAGCTGGACTTGTGGAGGATTTATTTCTCCATCTGATGAATTTGAGTGGTCTTGAAACAAGGCAGTTTGAAAGATTTGTTCTGTTTCTAGCTCCAAGGCCCAACTGGAATCCCTCTTCTCACATGACAAGCCATACATAGGATAGTGCAGAAAGCTAGAGAGTGTGTATAAAAATGTGTAGTCATTTGCCTTAGGCTCTTATAAGCTAGGTCCCAAATGTCTAAGAGACAGAGGAAGAAAAAAATACTAAATCTGAATTTTCTTCTAGAATAGTCTTCAGTAGATATTTCTTTCTATAGGTTCTTGGGCAAAAATGGATTTAGCCAGACCCTGGCTGTGTGGAAGGAGAGAGAAAGAGAAAGAGTCCACTTGTTTATATAGCAGCCTAGCCTATCATTTTGCAAGCTGACACTGGAGGACCATACGATGTCCTGGAATTTAGCAGAGCAGACTAGCATTCCTCCTCTTTGAGGATATACTAGCTCATTCCTGATCTCAACCCTATAGGAGAAGTAAGGTGGAGGTTTATGTGAGGAATTGCAAGAGACTGAATTTCTACTTTTAGAAATCCTTTTTTTTTAATTAGCCTCGTGACCTGTTTTTTTTTTTAACCTCCCCAAATGTCAGTTTCTTCATCTGTAAGATGGGGATAGTGACTCTACTTGGTGCATAGTAAACCATCAGTAATGGGATGTGTGGTGGTGTGGGGGAGTGGGAATGAAACTGTTGAGGTGCTGGTAGCAACTGTGGCAGTTGTGGTTGTAGTCAGGGTGTTGTAGACGTGACGGAAGTGGTCACAGTGGCGACAGTGATGGCCCTTGTGGGTGATCATCATCTACTGGTTAGAATATGGAACTGTCTGATTTTTACTCCTCCCGCTTGCTTATCACATTTAACCCATCAACATCTATAAATATTATTTTATTAACTTATTTTAGGTCTTATACCCATCATCCTAGTTGGGACCCAGCCATCATTTCTTTTGGCCCAACAGGTGAAATGACTTTCCCAGGGTCGCACAGTGAAGATCCAGTGTTGGTCTAAGGTCTTCTTATTTCATGCTCTTTCCCCTCAATCAGGGGCAGTAGAACAGAACAGCAAAGAGCCAGGATGACTGGGTTTAACTGTGGCTCCTACTCTATTATCTGGACAAGTGACTTACCCTTTTCTACCCACCAGCAAAGTGGGCAATGATACTAGCACCTACCACGTAGGGTTGTTATGAGGATAAAATATGATAATGGATTCGAAGTATGCATTAGGTTCCTAAGGCTACTGTAACGAAGTACTGCAAGCAAGGTGGCTGTAAACAAGAGACATTTATTGTCTCACAATCCTGAAGGCTAGGAGTCCAAAACAAGGTGTTAGCAGAGCTATGTTCTTTCTGCTGGCTCTAGGGAAGAATTTGTTCTTGCCTCTTACAACTCTTGCTGTTGCCAGCAATCCTTGCCATCCCTTGGCTTGTAGGTGTCACATAGTTGTCTTCTCCCTATGTGTCTGTACATCATCTTCCCTTTGTGTGTGTCTGTCTCTGTGTCCAAATTCCATTTTTTGTAAAGTTCACCGGTCATACTGAATTCAGGTCCATCCTAATTACATCATTTTTACTTGATCACCTCAATAAAGACCCTATTTCCAAATAAGATCACATTCTGAGGTACTGGGATTTAGGACTTCAACCTATCTTTTTTTAGGAGGACACAATTCAGCCCGTAACAGGGTATGTTACCAGTCTTGGATACAGCGTAAATCCTCAATAGATGGGTTTTTTCCCCCTTCTCACCAAGGAGCCTCTTCTGTCAAAGGAGAGCTCTGTGCTGAGGAACAAGACTGACAGCTTTGGCTCAGCAACTGCTCGCATTGCACAATTACACATTCAGCTCTGGAGGCAGGCGGCCCCTGTGTTCCCTGGGAACATCATCAGTATTGTGACACTGCGACACGTGTCAGCCACAGGGTTCTCCAGGTCTCCCTCTCTGGGGATTCTTATAAAGATGGAAACTTAGCCTCCAATCTTGGGCAGTGTGAGTGATGGCCCGCCCAGAGGCGGGAGGGTGAGAGGGTCAGAGTGTGGATGCTGCCACAGACCTCAGATCCAGTGCACCCAACCCCCTTGCTTGAGCGATGAGGAACCTGCAGCACTGCCCGGCAGAGACACTCACTTGGTGTGCATGAGGCAGAGCCAAGACCAGAGCCCCTGTTTCCTAATTTCCTCTCGATGCTCTTTCAACCATATCCATATCCCATCGACAGCATTTTCTTTTTTTATTTTGTGGTTTCCTTTGTACAAAGATTCTCTCTTTGAATTTCTCCATCTGTACAATGGGAGAGTTGCTCTAGACCAGCCCCGTCTAACAGAGATACAAGATGAGCCTCATAAGTGATTTTAAATTTTCCAGTGATTACACTAAAAAAGTGAAACAGGGGAAGTTAAGTTTAATCATGTGTTTAACCCAGTATATCCAAAAGATTACTTCAATCTGCAATCACTGTCTGATAATTTAATGAGACATTTAACACTTTTGTCTTACTGAGTCTTTGCAAACTCAGGTATCTTACAGCACATCTTAATTTTAGCTCATTACATTTCAAGTGCTCAGGGGCCACACAGCCAGTGGCTACAGTATCGGACAGCAGGGCTCTAGGTCACCGGTTTCCAGGGCTGGTCTGCCCGTCTATGGTGAAAATGTTGGTGTGAGTGTGTCATTTCTTTTTTCTGAGGAAATATTATTCATTCTTAAGTTTATGTTCTTTCTTTCTTGAAATTTTTGGTCAACCTGTCTCCTCCCTCTTTCAATGTAGTGATGGCGATACACAGATGGAAATTTTTTTGTTTTTGTTTTTAAAATGTCTTTATTTGACAAAATAATAGCTGGGAATGCTAGACCAGCTAAGAAAATATATACATATATTAAGAGAAAATATACATATATGCATGTGTGTGTACATACATGTGTGTATATATACACATGCATATGTCTATATATGTATATGTATATGTATAACATGCTGGTCTATGAAATCGTCATCATTAAGCCTTTAAGGTTTTTTTCCACTCTGGTCTTCTGTAATTGTCATTTAAAAATCAGTTAGAGGTAGGGGCTCCTGGGTGGCACACTTGCTTAGGTGTCCAACTCTTGGTTTCGGCTCAGGTCATGATATCTCAGGGTCTTGAGATCAAGTCCCACATGGGGCTCTTTGCTCAGTGCGGACTCTGCTTGAGATTCTCCCTCCCTCTCCCTCTGCCCCTCCTGCTCATGCCCTCTCTCTCAAATAAATAAGTAGATCTTTAAAAACAAAAAAAGTCAGGTAGAGGTAAAATGTCTGTGTCTTTGGGGATTAGGAACTGAAAGCAAAAGTACCAAGAAAGATCAACTTGGCTTTGGTTTTGTCAATTGTGGAACATTTGGACTTTGCATCACTGAATTGAGTGTATTTAAAGGCTCTTCCTAGGTCAAGTCATCACATTGGACACTGATTTTCTCTGGCTCTAGGAAAGGTAATGAAGGGGTACTGAGAAATCTTTCTTTCTCTCTTTCTTTCTTTCTCTTTCTCTCTTTCTTTTCCCTTTCCTTCCTTTCTTCTTTCCTTCTGAGAAATTATTTCTTCTATATTTTATCCTTGAGTACATGAACTCTAGTGCCTTCTAATCACTCCCTGGGGAACGCACCTGATGTGGGCTCAGGGCCTGGCTCATCCAGGTATTTCCATTTGGGGTGGGCGGGCTGATGTTCCTTGGGAAGGCATAGTCATGATTAAAGCCCCCATCCTTTACCATTAGTTTCTCAGTCATGCAAACTCTGTGTTCTTCATTATTGTCATCTCACCTCTCCACACCTCTACCCTGTTCTCCATCCATGAAGATCTACTTTCAGTGTCTTAGTTTTTCCATGCTTCTTCATGCCTCAGGGGCTTTGTACATGTTGTTCCCTCTGCCTAGAAAGCTCTTTCCTCCTTCTGGCTTATCTCTCTGGGCTCAGCTTCAACGTAACTTCCTCAGAGAAGCCCACCTTTATCCTCCAGACTTGGGCAGGTCTCCTGTTATCAACTCCCTTAGCTCCTATACTTTACAGCATTTAGCCCAATTATAGTTCAATAATTATTTGTGACTGTCTATTTGATGCCTGCCTCTTCGACCAGACTATAAGCTCCAAGGGAAGCTTTTGTTCAAAGATGTTTGCCTGGCACCTAACACTGTACTCAATTCAATAAACAATAAATAAATATTGGTTGAACAACTGTAGGAATGTTCTCCATGTAGCATTTAATTTGGGGGTAGTTATTTTATATACTGAGAAAGGGACAAGTCAAGTCCATTTAGTCCTTTTTTATCTGAACGTTGGCTTCTATTAGGTCAATACTGGCCTCTCAGGCTTGTGATCCCTTGGTATTTGGAAGCTCTAGAAGATTGTGTTCTTTCTTCTGGGCACACCTAACAAAGAAGCTGTCAGGTGAGTCTGCCATTATCCTCACACTAGGAGTCACATGGTATGTCCTGGTCATACCCGCACTACTCATTAGCTTAGATATCGTTGGAAAGCCACTTAAATTTCAACTCAGTAGACTAATCAGTTCCAGGTTTTATTTCTAGTTGGTAGCTTCAGCCTGAAATAGGTTTGTCAAAATCTGTCAAATGTAGAGGGCCTGGATCCGTTCTCTCTGGAGGGCTCATATAGGCTTTGGACAATGGGGAAATCATGCCAGAAACTGTTGCTTGTGACTCTGGGTTTTGAGAAATGGAAACTTATCAGAGGAATAAAGTTTACCTCTTTTTTGTCCAAGGTCACCAGTGAGTCACTGACTGTGCCTAGAATAGCAGTTGGCTCAGGAATACAGTTCTGATCATTTTTGAATATCACCCAGATATTTGTTAGACAATAAACATTTTTCCTATTTTATTATGTTTAAAAAATGGATATGGGCTATTGGCACTGAGGAAAGAGGACAAAACAGTTGGGGAAGAAAGGTCCAAACAAAACCTAGGAACATCTGGCTGGGTCTCTGGTCCCTCTGCCTGGGCGAACCGTGTTAGAGTGGAGGGAGCACTGGAATGGGGGTCAGAAACCCTGGGTTTTAGTTCTAGTCCTAATGCTAATGAAATGTGAGGCCTAAGCTATCTGGACCCCATCCTCCTTTCCTGCAGGGTGGAAAGAGTCCACTTTGATCACTCCAGTGGAACGTGGCAAAGTTTCAATAGTGTTTGTGCTAATTTATTTCATAAACACAAAGCCCTCTACAAACAGGAGGACTCCAGTGATTGTTTTTCCTGCCAGTGAGGCTTTCCTATGCTTTAGCTGGAGCCATGTATGCTGTAAGCCCTCTGCACTCAGTCATTCACTGTGAAGAGCAAGTCATTCACTTTTCTGGAACTCAACTTTCCCATTTGTGAAATGGGACAAACAAGTCTTTCTCTGAAGGCTCACTGAGTTGCTATGAAAATGAAATAAGCCATGTGATGTGAGAACACTCTGAAAAGTGTAAGGCCATTCTTCTCTTGCTTTCTAATCCTTTGCCTTCCTTCCTTTCTTTTCTCCCTCCCTGCTACCATCTTTACTGGACATCTGCTGTGTTTCAGGCACCATATTAGTTATGGAGGACACATGGTGTAAGACACTTGATTCATATCATGCCTTCAAGGGATATTAGAATTTATTTAGAGAGACATGGACATGCAGGAATGTAACAGAGTGTTTTATAACAACATGGAATGAACACTTCCTAGGTGTAAGGCACTGTTCAGAGCACTTATATTAACTCTAATCATCACACTAACTCAGTAGTACTCAAGGGCACTAATATTTTCTCCAGGTTCGAGGAGGAGGACACCAGTGCTGAAAGAAGTTGGGTATCTTGCCCAAGGATGCAGAGCTATTATGACTCCAGGGGCTCTCACTCTAGAATGGGTTCCCTTACCCATCAAGCACAGTAAGTACAGAGTATAGTAGAAGCAAGAAAGAGGAGGGCCGTTAGTTGAAACCTGAGGAAATCAGGGGAAGCTTTACAGAGGAAATTACAAAACCAAGTTTTCAAGGTGGCAGGAATGGGAAGGGCATTCCAGGCAGGTGGAAGAGCTAGAGGAAAGACATGGAGGTGTGAAATAACCTGAGAAAGCATGAGACCCTCCCTGATTGGTCTCCTGCCAATGCTTCTGACCTCATCTCCTTACTTCTGCCCTGTTGATTCTGCTGTAGCCTTACTGTCCTTCTTGCTGGTCCTGCTCCGCCAGACTTTTCTAGTTTCACATCTTCCGTGTTTGCTTTTCTTTCCTGGGACTCTCTTCCCCTTCTTTGCATGGCTGTTCTCCTGATGCAGAGGTCACCTCCTCAGGGGCACCTCTCCTGATCATCCTGCCAATTATAATCAATTCCCTTCCCTCAGCTGGCAGCTCACTTTTTTTTTTACTTCTTTAACTTTTCCTGCTAACACATAGCATTCCCTGAAATAATCTATTTTTGAGTTCGCCTTATCTTTGCCTGCCTTTCCTGACTTCATTAGAATGTCCACAAGGGTGGGAACATTGTCTTTCCTGTTCACTGGTGTGTCTTTAGCACTTAGAATAGTGCCTGGCACAGGGTGACTGCTCAGTGAATGTTTGTGGAACGGGTAAGGGAGAGTAGGACCTGGGGTATGATGGGATAAGGCTATTCCAAAGCACAGGGGGCGGCCTGTGGTGAAAATCTTGAATAGCTTGTCAACCATTCTCATGCCTGTTGTCCTGGTGGGGTTCTTCGCCAGGGCATTATTGCCCCTCCCCATAGGGGGCATCTAGAATTGTTGGGGCCATTTGGTTGGTCACAACAGAGGGGGTGCTGCTGACGTTTAGTAGACAAGAGGTCAGTGATGCCATTTCCTGTGATGTATGGAATAATCCTGCCCCACCGACGACAAACACAACAACAACAGGTTCCATCCAAAATGACAATACCCCCAACCCCCATTAAGAAACACAATGGATATTTAATAAGCATGGCCTTTAGGGCACTGGGCAAGCGCACTGCTCTAGTCTTAGTCTTTTAGCAAAAAAAAAAAGGGTTTGAAGTAGAGTTTGGGTTTATTCATCTGTAAAGTACAAGTCTTTTCTTTGCCACTGGGTTACCTGTGCTAATGAAGGAGAGAGAGCATCACGAACTTCAGGCTGTTTTGGTTTTTAGTTAATTAGGGTCTCATATTAAGTGTCTCTTCACAGGTATAAGCTTATTATTATTACTGGTTGCATGAAAAGCATCTCAGCTATGATTTCATTTGAATCTGATTATTTCCCCTGTGAAGTGGTAGAGCAAAGAAATAAAACACATGACGTATCTGCAGGTCTGTTTCCTTCCTCCCTTCCCCACTTTCTCCCTCCCTCTCTCCCTTCCTCTCACCCTTCCCCTCCCTGCCTCCCTCCTTCCCTTCCCCATTCCATAATTGCCATGATGAAAATAAAATGGAAGCTGGTGTCTATGTGTGTCAGGGGGAGGAAGGACGCTGCTTTAGATTAATAGAACCCAGGCACTGGAAGTTGATTTTATGAGGATAGGAATAGAAGTTTATTCACTTTGAAGAACAATTTAGATGCTAGCAGGGAAAATATATAAATACATACATATTTTTAATTCAAACTAGGCATTAATGGGTAGAGCTTGTGCACTGAAATGAAGGTGGCCAAAGCATTCCTCCGCAGCCCAAAGAATCTTAACATTCACTCAGGATTTCAGCAGGCTTTGGGTGAGATATTTTTAGTGAGTGAGGACCGTGTAATGGGCGCTACATTGCATGATAGGAGCAGGTGGAGGATAGCACAGAATATTGCTTTTTCCCTGCTCCCCCCCACCCCGCCCCTCTTGCTACCTTGAGTCTGGTCTCTCTCTGCAGTGCAGTGCAGGGAATTCCATCATCAGTGGTGCAAGGACAGACTTGTAGCCAGGATTTCATGCACAGTTCTTTTTTATTTTATGTTAAATGTCATCAGATGATTTGAGATTCTCTCTCCCTCCTCTCTTTCTCTCAACAGAAAGGAATCAATTTTTACCTCCAAGGAGCTAGCATTTTAAGGTTTCAGGGTAGGGTCAGGACTTTGGGTTAGATGAACCTGGTTTAAACCTGGCCTTGCTGCTTAACTCAGGCACTTCACCTTCTAAGAAATCAGTTTTGTCATCTGTTCAGTGAGGCTCATTTGACCTCTGTTTTGGGTTCTAGGAAGAAGGAGTGAGAGGACACATGGAATGCTCTCGCGCTATGTCTGGCAGAGGCAGGGTAACCAACCTTTCCAGTTTGTCCAGGACTATCTTGGGTTTTGGCAGTGGAAGTCCAATATCTGAGAAACTCCCTTGTACTAGGCAATCTGGAACAATGGGTTATCTTAGAGTAAGTAAGTGTTCAAACAAAGTTGTAGTTATTAATAGCAACCACAGTAATAATTTCTCTCCCAGAGAATGGGGATGAAATCTACGAGGCTCTTGTTCTCTGTGTCCTGACCTCCCATGGATGGCCAGTGCTCTCATGCTCAATTGGAGCAAATTTCTTTTAAAATTTCTGTTCTAAAGCTGGTAAGTGAGTTCTGATACCTTCATAATACTGACACATTGGGCAGGAATCATGTCTCTTGTTATTATGGAGTTTACAGCTTTTTGATTTAGGCTAACAGCAACATTAGACCTGTCTCAACCTTTACTTTGGCTCTGATTTAACCCTCTGTAGCTTCAGTATTATCTGTAAAATGAGAATAATTTCCCTGTCCTTGCTGGTTGCAAGGGCAATAGTGAAGATCAAATGAGATCTTAGGAGTGAGTCTGCCAAGTAAACGGAAAAGCCTATTACAAAAATAAAGAATTATTTGGCTGTGATTTCAAACACCGGGACAGAGTCTATATTCTTGGGCCCTGGCACAGTTCTGTCTACAGGAGGTCTTCAGTGCGCTTACTTGGTAAATGAATGAATGAGTGAGTGAGCAAAGGTGTGAGGCAACACATGAGTCTCGTCTGGTGTCAGTTGCTCGCAGGAGGGGTGGACATGACCTTCTCCCTAACACAAGCTGGTGGGCACCAGTCCCGCAACGGCCCTGCCTCCCACCAAGAAGAAGTGTGCAACTCTGTGACCTGCTTGTCCCAGGGTGGGCAGAGGCAAATTCTGCTGAGGGTTAAAACTGGATTAACAGCCCATGAACGTTTTATTTCTCTGCTGGCTGAGCACAGTAACAATTGATGGTAATATAATGTTCTTTCTCATTGAGGGGAGAGTGAGGGAAACAAGAGAGGAGGGATTGACCTTTTAGCTCTGAAAGAAAAGAATACTGGGGAGACAGTGGTCCATCTCACATGCATACTCACAATTGGAAACGCTTCTGGGGTAATCTTCTCTCAGTCAATCAGGGCATTTTAACCTTTTCTGGACCGTGGAGTTCCTTAGAAGAATCTAATTGGAAACTCTGGAGCTCTCCCCAGGAAAACACATATGTGCACGTGGATATTAAGTTTGTCATATGTTGTCATGGAACTCTGAGACCCACTGAAGAGTTTTTCTAAGCTCAGTAAAGAAGTATCATGATGCACATTTTGAATTTAGTTTGCAGATGTATCTTGCTTGGCTTAAAGGTAACTTAAAATTGTACTGAATTAGTTGCTAAGAGATAAAATCAGATTTCCATGTAAAAATCCAGGTATCTGTCTTCTCTTAACAAGCAAAAATGTCTGGTACTTTTGGGCTGATGTGGTCGTTATCAGCTGGGCTAAACTGGACTATTTGTTTTAAATAGGGAAAGAGACCTTCTAGTTATTGACAGTCCTTTCTTCTCCCCCTTTTAGGCCTTTGAGTTTTGTCCCCTACTCTAGGAAGGGTTAAGATCAAGAACTCCTGCCTCATGGGACGCTTGGGTGGCTTAGTGGTTAAGCATCTGCCTTCGGCTCAGGGCGTGATCCTGGCATTCTGGGATTGAGCCCCACATCAGGCTCCTCTGCTGGGAGCCTGATTCTTCCTCTCCCACTCCCCCTGCTTGTGTTCCCTCTCTCACTGGCTGTCTTACCTCTCTGTCAAATAAATAAATAAAATCTTAAAAAAAAAAAAAAAGAACTCCTGCCTCTTAAAGGTTCATCTTTTGGCTTCCAGAAAGAGAGCTCTTCAGAAAACCATGAATTCAAGTGTTCTTGGAACCTGCCCTCAAAACAAATCCCACCCAGTGTGTAAAACCAATAAAGGAGAGGGTGGTCTGTGTAAATGCGGCACGTGAGCCCTACCTCCTGTCAGTTAATTTGGTCTGCCCCAGCTTTACTTCAGGGTCCCCCAAGGCCCCACTGGGGAACTTCCAGGACTCTACAGGGTGAGTCTGAGAACTTTTTTGTACCCGTCAGAATTCCTTCAGTTGCATGGGACACGAACTCGAGCTAGCTTTAGCTGAAAAGATAATTTAGAGGCTTAGACAACTTTGGGTGTTCATCCTCAAACAGGGCTGGATCTGGGAACCCAGATGATGTCATTAGGGATCCCCCATTTTTCTTTGCTTTCCTCTGAATTGGCGTCATTCTCAGGAAGCCTCTTCCCATGTGGGAGACAGATGGCTACCTGGAAGACTCCAGGTTTGTATTATTGCTATGGTTTACAATCCTGTTAGGAAAAAAGTTTCTTCCTAAGAGTTCCAGCAGAATCTAGGATGGTTTCAATGAACCATTTTGGGTGAATGCACCTCCCTGAGTTAATCACTATGGCCAGGAAAATGGAACCAGCATTGATCAGGCCTTGATCGTATGTTCCAGGGGTCACGGACGTCCAGGGACTGGGGTTAGTGCCACATGGACCACATGGATGAGGACTAGGGTAGGGCTAATTCTCTGAAAGAGCAGCGGGGAGTTATCACAGAAAGATGTTAGAGAGGCATAAAAAACAAAGGTCTGTTCCACAGTGATTTAGCACAAAAACTTTTCTTTTTACTCATGAGGATGTGGAGACTTGGAAAGAGAAAGGAACCGGCCTAAGGCAACAAACCTAGGGAGTGGCAAAGCTGATGTGCAAACCCAGAACTTATAGGCACTGGTCTTTCTTGTCTATTTTTCTGTGATCCTGACTGTGATATGTTGTGGGGGTAACAATAATCATATTTGACATAAATCAATCCTTGAACTATAGAATTTTAGTGATAAAAGGGGTCTAATTGGGTTTATTACTTAAATAAGAAAACAGGCCAAGAGAGACTAACTGACCTGTACAAGGTCAACTGACAATTTATATAAGACTATCAAAGTGCTCTCACAGCTCTTATCTCATTTGACAGTAAGAATAATCCTATGACATGTTGAACTTGGGTTTCTTTTTTTCAAGTATTTTCTCATCAGTGAGATCATTTTATCCCCACAACAATCCTGTAAAGTAGGTGAGGGTAAGAATTATTCACATATGTTTGTATAAGGCACAGGGTCATAGAGGGTAAGATACTAGCCCAAGGTCCTATAGACATGTGAGGGGCAGACCCAGTTCTAGAATTCATTTGTCTGGCTCTGGGTACTTTTTCTCTGTGACATTTGAATCGAATAGTGAATTTATACTCAAGGACGTTCTACTTAAGTCATAAACTAAAGCAATTAGACAGACTGATAACTATTAAGGTTTTCAAATCTTACCATGTAAGTTATATTTGTCCTATACCAAAGACAAATATGAGGGCCATAGAGCTTTAGTTCATAAGAATAAAATTTAAATAAAAGAATTTTGGAAAAATAATATAAATGGCAAGATGAGATTAAATTTAGAGAATTTTAGATCTGGAAGGGATTATAGAATAAAAGAAAGAATAGTTCTCTTCTTAACAGATAAGGACACTGAGGTTCAGAGACACCTGGCAGGCTCAGTTGGTAGAGCAGGTGACTCTTGATCTCAGGGCCAGGAGTTCAAGCCCCATGTAACGTAAAAAAAAAAAAAAAAAAGAAAGAAAGAAAGAAAAAGAAAGAAACCGAGGTTCAGAAAGTTGATATAATTTGTCTCAGATCCTATAGCTGGTGCATGGTAGAGACCAGACAACAATATGGGTCTCCCAACTTCCTGTCATCCTGAGGACTTTGGTCATGGTGACCGAGAGGGAATGTATTGTTGGTAAGACACTGCACAACTATCCAAAAGATTCTGTGGTACTTGAGTGTGTGAGGAACATCAGCCACTGGTGATTCTCAAGGTGAATTTTGGTGTCACCCAGACATGGAATTAGGTAACATTGATTTGAGCTCCAAAAAAGTAATTCTCTTTAATTTTTTTTTCATTCTTCTGATCCCATTAAAGGAAAAGTCTCTGTTGGATTCTAATTTGACCTTAACACCTCTCTAGCACTTGCTTGTGTCCCCTTTTTTAGCAGAATGTACAGGTCTCAGGGTCAGAGCTGTTGGTAGGCAAAAGTGCCTGGCCAGAACTTAATGACATTGTGTTTCTTTCCTTGTCTCTATTTTGCATGTATGACAAATGATACTCATTTTCAATTCATGAATTGATCTAAAGTGCCTTCAAAATTTTACTTTAGTTCTATTTAAAATTTATTCTAAAAAATGAATTGATTTATAAAAGAATCTTATGTCTGTAATAGTGTAGATTATGGTAATAATACACAGATCCAGCAAAATCAAGATGACAATATGTAAATGAAGTTGGAGAATTACCTCTGCAGGAACTAGGCCCAAGGCTGTCAATGTGGGGCATGTTGAAGAGCGCAGTATTTTGACCTTAGAGGAACAAAGATTTGACTCCTAGCCCTAACACCAAAGTAAGCTGTGTGACCTTGGGATAGACAGATACGTCACATCTCTGAGTCTTATAAGGTCAAAGTAAACAATAGGGCTTCCTTTGCAAGGCTGTCATGAAAGTGAAGAAATAGGTATGACAAGTACCAAGCACAGTGTCCAGCACTTGGTAGGCGCTAAAGGAAGGATAGTTCTGAGGAGCCCTGTGCTGTAGGTTGTAATGAATGAAAGAGGAGAAAGTTAAAGGATGGGGGAGGGTAATAAAGCAGCAAATGCTGTCTGGATTTGAACCTCCCACCTCCTCTTGTTTCTCCCGAAGTGGCTAGGTAACATCACAACTGGTTAAGGACATCTTTGCTCCAGGAGGTCTGTTTTGTCACTTTCTGAAAAGGCAAATTATAATTCTTAAGGCTGCTTGATCACTAGAAGACTGCAAGTTTGCCTGATGGAAAAGCAGCCTTCGGGCATGCTGGGAGGTGGATTCATTTGTTATGCCAGCATAGGAGGCCTTAGTCTCTCGGTTGTTAAAGAACAAACAAAAATATCCCTTAAAAAAATAGGCTATGGTTTGGTGAAGCTTGAAATGTAATCCCGTGGTTCAGCCCTGAGAGAAAATCTTCATTAAGCTTTTTGAGGTTTGCCCTGGGGGACTGTGGTTTGCTCTGCGGGCTGTAGTTTGCTTATTTGATTTCTGAAAATATCACGTGAAGATACTGTTTGTCTTGTTTACTGGGTTTTTGCCTCCTCTTTAGATAGGGCCCCTGAGGCAAGTGCTTCACCTACCTCAGCCTCATCCTAGCCCTGTTCACTGTTCCCGCGTGGCCAACGGCACCCCTGCCATGAGGAAGAGAGTGTGTTGTTATACTGTGAGGTCCCCTGGTAGGCCTAAACGTAAATATTAGAGAAAGGGATTTTTTGTTCAACCTAAGCTGGACAACAATGACATAGTTTGCCTGAGGAAGTGATAATTGTCCTGCTGTGGTGAAAGTACAACCCAGATTAGGTAACTTCATACAAGAAAGCTGAGAGCAGAGGGGTTTTTATGCATTGAATGGGTGGTTAGCATGGAAGACCTACACTTGTAATGCTGATATTGCATGAATAGAATTCATTCATTCTTTCATTGAACAAATATCACGTGGAGTGTCAGCATTATGCTAGACACTGAATGTGAATACAAATGTAAAGAGATCAGGGCACCTGGGTGGCTCAGTGGGTTAAGCGTCTGCCTTCGGCTGGGGTCATGATCCCAGGGTCCTGGGATTAAGCCCCGCATCGGGCTCTCTGCACAGTGGGGAGTCTGCCTCTCCCTCTGCTTTTCCCACAGCTCATGCTCTCTCTGGCTCTCAAGTAAATAAATAAAATCTTAAGGAAAAAAAACACCAAAAAGCAGATGTAAAGAGACCATGTCACTATCCCCAGGAGATCCCATTTCTCAGCTGTGAATGTGGCAGGGGTAGACAACTCCAATAAAGCAGGTAGCATAAACTGAGTGCTAACCATGTCCAAAGCACAGTTGCTGAGTTTTCTACTGTGTGCATATTATATATTTGTTATGGAAATAAAACGTATGTATAGTGAAATCCCCAAATGATATGTGTACAGTTTGATGTTTTGGTAAATACATATGTATTTACACCCATGTAACCATGATCCCAGTCAAGAAATAGAAAACATTTCCATCACCCCAGTGAGTTCCTGTGTACCGCATGCCAGACAATCTTAGTTTTTCTCAAACTCAGCCTCTGCTTCACCCTCTAATACCAATGATAGTTTTGCCTGTTCAAAGACTAAATCTATGTGAAATCATACAGTACATTAGAATTTGAGTCTGGCTTTCTTAAATCAGCATTTTTTTAAAAAAAAATTTGTTTATTTTACAGAGAGAGCATGAACACGGGGAGGGGCAGAGGGAGAGGAAGAGAACCAGATTCCCTGCTGAGTGCAGAGCCAGATGTGGGGCTTGATCCCATGACCCTGAGATCATGACCTGAGCTGAAATCAAGAGCGGGACACTTAACTAACTGAGCCACCTAGGTGCTCCTTAAATCAGCATGTTTTTAAGATTCATCCATATTATTGTAGGTTTTAATACCTTTTTCTGGGTTCTCTATTCTGTTCCATTGGTCTATGTGTCTGTTTTTGTGCCAGTACCATGCTGTCTTTGTGATCACAGCTTTGTAGTACAGCTCGAAATCCGGCATTGTGATGCCCCCAGCTTTGTTTTTCCTTTTCAACAGTTCCTTGGAGATTCGGGGCCTTTTCTGGTTCCATACAAATTTAAGGACTATTTGTTCCAGTTCTTTGAAAAATGTCCTCGGTATTTTGATCGGGATAGCATTGAAAGTGTAGATTGCTCTGGGTAGCATGGACATTTTAACTATGTTATTTCTTCTGATTCATGAACATGGAATATTTTTCCATCTTTTTGTGTCTTCTTCCATGTCTTTCAAGAGTGATTTGTAGTTTCTAGAATATAGATCCTTTAC
>NC_048220.1:104330487-104414526 GCF_002007445.2 Ailuropoda melanoleuca | reverse complement strand
TTCCATACAAATTTAAGGACTATTTGTTCCAGTTCTTTGAAAAATGTCCTCGGTATTTTGATCGGGATAGCATTGAAAGTGTAGATTGCTCTGGGTAGTATGGACATTTTAACTATGTTAATTCTTCCAATCCATGAGCATGGAATATTTTTCCATCTTTTTATGTCTTCCTCAATATCTTTCAAAAGTGATCTATAGTTTCTAGCATATAGGTCCTTTACGTCTCTGGTTAAGTTAATTCCAAGGTAACGCATGATTATTGGTGCTATTGTAAATGGAATGGATTCCCTAATTTCTCTTTCTTCAGTCTCAGTGTTTGTGTATAGAAATGCAACTGATTTCTGAGCATTGATTTTGTATCCCACCACATTACTGAATTGCTCTATAACTTCTAATAGTTTGGGAGTGGATTCCTTTGGGTTTTCCATATAGAGTATCATGTCATCTGCAAAGAGAGACAGTTTGACTTCTTCTTTGCCGATTTGGATACCTTTGATCCCTTTTTGTCTTCTGATTGCTGTTGCAAGGACTTCTAGTACTATGTTGAATAATAGTGGCGAGAGTGGGCATCCTTGTCGTGTTCCTGATCTTAAGGGAAAGGCTTCCAGCTTTTCNGATCTTTAGGCAACTAATCTTTGACAAAGCGGGAAAAAACATCCAGTAGAAAAAAGACAGTCTCTTAGATAAATGGTGCTGGGAAAATTGGACAGCTACATGCAAAAGAATGAAACTTGACCACTCTATCACACCATACACAAAAATAAACTCCAAATGGATGAAAGACCTCAATGTGAGACAGGAATCCATCAAAATTCTAGAGGAGAACATAGGCAACAACTTCTATGACATCGGCCAGAGCAACCTTTTTCACGACACATCGCCAAAGGCAAGAGAAATAAAAGATAAAATGAACTTATGGGACTTTATCAGGATAAAGAGCTTCTGCACAGCCAAGGAAACAGTCAAAAAAACTAAGAGACAGCCCACGGAATGGGAGAATATATTTGCAAAGGACACCACAGATAAAGGACTGGTATCCAAGATCTACAAAGAACTTCTCAAACTCAATACACGAGAAACAAATAAACAAATCATAAAATGGGCAGAAGATATGAACAGACACTTTTCCAATGAAGACATACAAATGGCTAACAGACACATGAAAAAATGTTCAAAATCATTAGCCATCAGGGAAATTCAAATCAAAACCACATTGAGATACCACCTTACGCCAGTTAGAATGGCAAAGATAGACAAGGCAAGAAACAACAATTGTTGGAGAGGATGTGGAGAAAGGGGATCCCTCCTACATTGTTGGTGGGAATGCAAGTTGGTACAGCCACTCTGGAAAACAGTGTGGAGGTCCCTTAAAAAGTTAAAAATTGAACTACCCTATGACCCAGCCATTGCACTACTGGGTGTTTACCCCAAAGATACAGACGTAGTAAAGAGAAGGGCCATATGCACCCCAATGTTCATAGCTGCATTGTCCACAATAGCC
The DNA here is from genome assembly GCF_002007445.2 of Ailuropoda melanoleuca. NCBI lineage: Eukaryota > Metazoa > Chordata > Mammalia > Carnivora > Ursidae > Ailuropoda > Ailuropoda melanoleuca. Next base: position 104,413,025 of record NC_048220.1, on the reverse strand, counting down.
AAATCATGGAAGGAGCCGAGATGCCCTTCAACAGATGACTGGATTAAGAAGCTGTGGTCCATNTGGACGTAGTGAAGAGAAGGGCCATATGCACCCCACTGTTCATAGCAGCATTGTCCACAATAGCTAAATCGTGGAAGGAGCCGAGATGCCCTTCAACAGATGACTGGATTAAGAAGCTGTGGTCCATATATACAATGGAATATTACTCAGCTATCAGAAAGAACGAATTCTCAACATTTGCTGCAACATGGACGGCACTGGAGGAGATAATGCTAAGTGAAATAAGTCAAGCAGAGAAAGACAATTATCATATGATTTCTCTCATCTATGGAACATAAGAACTAGGATGATCGGTAGGGGAGCAATTATCGTATGGTTTCACTCATTTATGGAACATAAGAAGTAGGAAGATCGGTAGGAGAAGAAAGGGGGGTAAACAGAGGGGGGAGGGAACCATGAGAGACTGTGAACTCTGGGAAACAAGCTGAGGGCTTTAGGGTGAGGGGGGATGGGATATGCTGGTGATGGGTTAAGGAAGGCACGTATTGCATGGTGCACTGGGTATTATATGCAAGTAATAAATCATGGAACTTTAAAAAAATAATTTAAAAAATACCTTTTTCTTATTGCTGAGTAGTATTCCACTGTATGAATATACCATATATTTTTTTTAAACCATTCACCTGTTGATAGTTGTTTCCAGTTTTGAGGTATTAGAGATAATGTCACTTTGAAGATTTTTTTATATATATCTTTTGGTTCATTTGTGGTTTCTTTTCTGCTGGGTCTTGAAGTAAGACTAGTGTTGAATAGTTTCCCAGAGTGTTTGGACCATTTTATATTCCCACCAACAGTACCTGAGAGTTTCACTGGTTCACATCATTGCCAATGTTTGGTGGTGGTGGTATTTTTAATTTTAGCCATACTAGTAGTTATGTACTGGTATCTAAATGTGTTTCTTTCTTTTTTTAAAATTATGTTTTAAAGTCGCATACAGTAAAGTTGACTTTTTTACTGGTGTATAGTTCTATGAATTTTAACTGCTATAGATTTGTGTAGCCACCCCCACCCCACAATCAGGATATACAACAGTCCCATCACCTGAGAAAAACTTCCTCTTGCTGCCCTCTTATAGCTGAATTTTCCTCTAACTCCAACCCTGGCAACCTCCATATAGCTTTGCCTTTTCCAGAATGTTATATAAATGGAATCATATATTTAATTTTTGAGACCAGCTTCTCTCCTTGAGCAAAATACCTTTGAGATTCATCCGTATTATTACATCAAGTGTTTTGTTTATTATGAATAAAGTTATTGTAAGCATTTCCATAGAGGTTTTATGTCTGCATAAATATTCATTCTCTTGGGTGACTAAGAGTGGGTTTCTAGAGTTATATGGTAAGTGTATACCTAGCTTTATAAGAAACTGCCAGATTCTGTTGCAAAACGGTTGTACCATTTTGCATTAGAGTTGTCGTTGTTCTGTATTGCAGGTTGGATTGTGTCCCCCCAAAGATATGTTGACATCGTAACTCCTGGTACTGATAAACATGACCTTATTTGGAAATAAGGTCTTTGCAGATATAATGAGGTTCAGGTGAGGTCAGACTGGAATAGGGTGGGTCCTAAATCCAATGACCGGTATCCTCATAAGGAGAGATTTGGAGACACACAAATTGAGGGAAGACAGTCATGTGAAGATGGAGGTAGAAATTGGAGTCACTCATTGACAAGCCAGGAACACCAAGAATTGTTAGCAATGATCAGAAATTAGGAAGAAACAAGGAAGGATTCTTCCTGAGAGTCCTCAGAAGGGACATGTCTTTGTTAGCACCTTGATTTTGGACTTCTAGCCTCCAGACTATGAGAGAACAGATTTCTGTGTTTTAAACCACCAAGTTGGTGGTAATTTGTTATGGCAGTCCTAGGGAATTAATACACTCCACATCCTCTCCAGCACCTGCCTCTTTTGGTTTTTTTTCTGGGGGAAGGTATCATTCTAATAGATGTGTAGTAGAATCTTCGTATAGTTTTAATTTACATTTCCTTAGTGGCTAATGATGTTGAGCCTGTTCTCATGTGATTAGTTGTCATCTACATGTCTTCTTTGTTGAAATGTCTATTCAAATCTTTTGCTCGATTAAAAAAAATTGGCTTGTTTACTCTTATTGAGGTTTGAAAGTTCTTTATATATTCTGGATAAAAGTCTCCTGTCAGGCATTGTTTTGCAAATATTTCCCGTCTGTCCTCTTTCATTCACTTGCTAGTGTCCCTTGCAGAGGAGACATTCTGAATTTTGATGAAGTCCAATTTATCTATTTTTTCTTTTATATATCATATGTTTCTTGTTGTATCAAAGAAATCTTTACCTAACTCAAGTTGCAAAGATTTTTTTCCAATATTATAGTTTAAAATATAAATCTAGAATTCATCAATTTTCTTTTAAAGAAATTAGAAGAAGATAAACATCTAAATTTTATTTTGACCCACATATTTACCAGTCTGGTATTCTGTATTTCTATAAATCTAAGGTTTCATTCAGTCTTCATTTCCTCTGTCTTCAGCCTGAAAAAATTTCTTTACCACTTATATGTACAGATGTACTAGCAATTAATTCTTTCAACATTTCTTTATCTGAATAGTGTGTTTTATTTTACCTTTAGTTTTGAAGGATGTTTTCACCGGATATAGATTTATACATTGACAATTTTATTTTTCTCAGCTTTAAAGATGCCATCCCATTGGCTTATAGTGTTTCTATTCTCTCTAATGAGAAATCAGCCATCATAATATTTTTATCTTCTATATGTAACGTGCCTTTTGTCTTTGGTTGCTTTTAAGATTTTTCCCTTTATCTTTTACTTTTAGGAGTGTAACTCTGATATGTGGTTTTCTTTATATGATTGTACTTGGAGTTTGCTGTGATTTTTAAATCTCTGATTTGATCTTTTTTTCACAGTATTTGGGAAGTTTTTCAACCATATTTCTTCAATTGTATTTTCTTCAGTTTTCTCTTTCATCTCCTTCTGAGTCTCTAATTATACACATTAGGCTGCTTAGGTCATTGAGACTCTGCTCATACTTTCCCCAATACTATGCTGTTTTTTAAATTGGGTAATTTCAATTGATCTCCTTCCAAGTTTGCTAACCCCTTTGCCTGTAGTTTTCGTTCTGCTGTTAATTTCATTTAATGAATATTTAATATTACATGTGTCATTGTAGAATTATCACTTAGTTCTTTTTTATAACTTAAATTTGCCTTTTGATAATTCCCTCTCTTTATTCATTATGACTGTATTTTTTCATTTAAGTTTTTGAACACATTTCTAATATTTGCATTAAAGTTCTTGTCTGATAATTACATCTAGGGCACTCTGGGGGTCTATTTCTATTACTTGCCTTTTCCCTTGATTTTGGGTCATGTTTTTCTCTTCTCACATATTGTGGATGATCCATTGTAGATACTTTATATTTAAAAATTTTTCCCCTACTAGGAAGTTACTGAGTGATCATGTTGAACTTGTGAAGGACTGGTTTTATATCTTTAGAGTGTCTCTGTTTCTGATTTGCTCTTAATCCTTGTGAGAATCCCTTAATTCTGAGAGTCTTTACTATATGTTATAGCTCTTCAGGAGCATTAATGGAAAGTCCAAGGTAATTATTTATTTTACTTATTTATTTTTTGTTAAAGATTTTATTTATTCATTAGAGAGAGAGAGAGTGCACACAAGCAGGGAGAGTGGCAGGCAGAAGGAGATGCAGGCTCCCTGCTGAGCAAGGAGTCCAATGTGGGACTTGATCCCAGGACCCTGGGATCATGACCTGAGCCGAAGGCAGATGCTTAACTGACTGAGCCACCCAGGAATTTCCCCAGAGTACTTATTAAGCATTTCTAACATGGTTAAACCCCCAAGCACTGTCTCCTCTGAAGTGGGCAGTAGCTGAAATCTCACTTTGGGCCTGTTGCCTTCCACTGTTGATTTCAGCTGGGTTCGCTTAGCCTCTCCTCACATGTTCTATTCTGGAGTTGGCCGAAGATTGGAGAGGTGTTTGTACCAAGGTTTTAGTGCTTCCCACTCTATAGGTTTCTTCTTTCCTGGATCTTTTTCATCAGTTTTTAGCCACTCTGGTAGCACTGAAATCCTTTGGCACATTTAGCCAATAAGACTGCAGGTTTTTGCTGCACTACTAGAATCTGCACTGTGTGAACCAGAGATGCCCTCAGGAAAAAAGCTAAATAAACATGGATCTTACCCCTGTAGTTTCTTTCTTTCATGGATTGAATACATTCCAGTTACTGCCTGCTTTTGATCACTCTCATTGCCCTCAAATGGTTATGTTTTTTTAAGAAATATTTCATTCACAGTTTATTATTATTATTGTAGCTGGGTTAGTCCAATACAAGCCACTCTATTATTACTGGAATTAGAACTTCTCTTTACTCTATGAATTGTTATATTGTTCCTCATAATAGAATAATAATTAGCAGTTATTGTTTCCACTGTTTTCCTGATGAGCAAAATAAGACCAAGAGAGATTAAACGACTTTCTCAAAATTATCCAGCTTATAAGTGGTAGAGTCTGACTTTAAACCCTTTGGTTTTAGTTACAAATCTATGGTACTCAACATTTGCAGCAACACGGATGGGACTGGAGGAGATTATGTTAAGTGAAATAAGTCAAGCAGAGAAAGACAATTATCATATGGTTTTACTCATTTATGGAACATAAAAAATAGCAGGAAGTTTGATAGGAGAAGGAAGGGAAGAATGAAGGGGGTGGTGAACAGAAGGGGGAATGAACCATAAGAGACTATGGACTCTGGGAAACAAACTGAGGGCTTCAGAGGGGAGTGGGGTAGGGGATTGGGATAGGCTGGTGATGGGTATTAAGGAGGGCACATATTGCAGGGTGCACTGGGTGTTATACACAAATAATGAATCATGGAACATTACATCAAAAACAGGATATACTGTATGGTGGCTAATATAACATAATAAAAAATTATTTAAAAAAAATCTATGGTACTGCATTTTTATAGGAATTTAGGGTAGAGAAGGAAAACAAAAATCACATGACCTCAGGGGAAAACCCTTCAGTATGTTGGTGGTAGGCACATTTTGTGCTTGTTTAGTCCATACAATATCCAAAGAGGGAAGTTATAACAATGACACAGGTATTTTACTTATGTCAGTATTGATAAAATGCATGCACAACTTGCAGACCTGGTGTCTTCCTGACTTCACTTACCTGGATGTGTTAAATCACTAGGCAGGTGAGCTAGCATTTGGTGACCCAGAGGTGGAATGGCATTTTATAGTCATCAAACAGAAAAATAAGTCCTGAAAGAAAGGAAAAGACCTTGAAGATTCTATTGCTAATGTAGTCATCAGCATGGACTGCCATAACAAAATACCATAGACTAGTTGGTTTATACAACAGAAAGTTATTTTCTCACAGCTCTGGAGACCAGAAGTCCAAGGTCAAGGTTCTGGCCAATTTGATTTCTGGTAAGATCTCTTCCTGGCTTGCAGATTTTTGCCTTTTTGCTATATCCTCATATAGCCTTTCCCTGATGCGTGCTTGTATAGTGAAGGAGTTCTGGCATCTCTCCCTCTTCAAAGAGAGACACCAATCCCATCAGACCAGGGCCCTACCCTCATGACCTAACCTAACCCTAATTTACTTCCAAAGACCCTATTTCCAAATGCCATCACACTGGGGGTTAGGGCTTCAACATATGAATGTTGGGGAAGACAATTCAGCTAAACGTTGGTTTCCATGTAATACCTGAAATGACTGAGGCCACACAGCTAGAAGCAAATCTGAGAGAACTTCTCAACCTTGCTCAGTTCTTTCCTACCAGAGGGTAGTTCATTGACTGAGTTTGTTAACGAGGAGGACTCTTCCTTACCTGTTAAGTAGTGAGGAGACGTATGTAAGAATTGTCCTTGCTTATGAGCAGAACAAGAGATTACCTTTCCAGAATAATTTGGCATGTCCCAAATACTCAAAAATATCCCTAACTTTGTCCCTGAAACTTCTATCATGAAAGGAATTCCACTGGATAAATGTATGGCCTTTAATAACATAGATAGCCTGGTTAGAGGTAAGTCATTTAACATTTTAGTGTAAATTAGTTGATATAATCTTTTTTGATATGAGAGGCTTTATGGATAAATATTAACCGGAAACATTCCACCATGTATGTTCTCTTCATCATGTCATTAACTTGAATCTCTTTCTTCATTTGTCAAAGGGAATAATGATAGCATAAATTTCTTAAATGCTATAAAGAGAGATTGAGAGGATGTACCTAAACTTCATTCTAGAATATCAGACACATTGTAAGCTTACGATAAGAGATAGCTGCTAATAATCATGATGATGATGATGATGATTATGATGATGATGATGAAGAAAGTAGCTGAACTAGGGGGCACTGATGCTATTAGGAAGACTCTTTAGGGCTTGTTGGGTATTCAGGGGCTAGTGTAAATGCATTGAGAATATGTGATCTGTGAGAGGAAAAGAGGAAGACAGGGGCATTAAAAATAGATCAGAAAGACAACCAGAATGGAAGAAAATATTTGCTAATCATATATCTATTAAAAGGTTAACATCCAGAATATGTAAAGAACTTCTACAACTTGACAACAAAACCAAAATAACCCAATTAAAAAATGGGCAACAGATTTGAATAGACGTTTCTCCAAAGAAGATATATGAATGACCAATAAAGACAGAAAAAGATGTTCAACATCACTAATCATTAGGGCAATAAAAATGAAAACCATAATGAGATAGAGCATCACACCTGTTAGGATGGCTATTATAAAAACACAACAACAACAATAAAAGACCCAGAAATTAACAAGTGTTGGAGAGGATATGGAGTAATTGGAACCCTTGTGCTTTGCTGTTAAGAATGTAAAATGGTCCAGCTGCTGTGGAAGTCAATTTAGTAGTAGTTCCTCAAAAAGTCAAACATAGATTTATCATATGGTTCAACAATTTCACTCTTAGGTGAAAATAATTAAAATCAGGCACTTGAACAGACACTTATATACCTGTGTTCATAGCAGCATGATTCACAGTAGCCAGAAGGTAGAAACAACCCAAATTTCTATCAACAGATAAACAAATGTACATGTATTGTACATACATACAATAGACTATTATTTAGCCATAAAAAGGAATGAAATTCAGGTATATGCTACAACATGGGGTTTATTTCTCCCAACCTCATGAACTTTGAAACATTATGCTAAGTGAAATAGGCCAGATACAAAGGATAGGTATTGTAAGATTCCACTTGTATGACGTACCTAGAATAGGCAAATTCATAGAGACAGAAAATCAGTGAGAAGTTACCAGGGATTGCAGGGAGAGAAGAATGAGGGATTATGGCTTAATGGGTACAGAGTTTCTCTTTGGGATCATGAAAAATTCTGGAAATGGATAGTAGTGATGCACTGGATTATGCACTTAGAGATAGTTAAAATGCTAAATTTTATGTTATTTACATTTACCACAATAAAATATTTTTAAACATAGATTGGAAATATTAGAGCTGAATTTTATCTGTACAATTTTGCCTAGGAGTATTATAGATTATTCAGAAATTTGAATTTCCACTTACAAGGTGAAATTACAAGAGGCCCAAGATAGCAGCACAACATATTGGGGTAACCTAGAGAGAAGGGTGAAGCCAGTATCCATGTCACTGATATATGCATTGAGTCTTACTATCTAAGAGGTAGTGCTATCAATAACCCATTTTAGCAGATATTTTTTTGAGCTACCACTCTGTGCCAAGCTCTGTTCTGGGTATTTCTGGGGATTGTCTATAGAAATCTAAAAGCATAATTTTTAATCTCAAATATTTTACAATCTGGTTGGGAACAATAGTTTAATTACACATAAAATGACTTTTGACAAATGCAAGATTAAAAATGTAAGAGCTGGGTTGGATAATATAAAACTGTGAGGATGAGATTCAGCAAGGGCTAGTGATGTCTGGGAAGTCTCTGACCCTGAGTGTGGTCTTGGTTTTGGTTAATGTGTTGATAAGCCTGTCAAGTGTCAGATCTCCTGCATTATTGATGGATATCCTCATGAATGCTGAGCTGTTCAGGGAACTCTGGTTCCAGCAAGAGGCTAAAGGATTTATCAAATCTCCCCATGAGAGCTGTACTAACTGGATTAGCTGCTAACTGGATTGAGGCTTTGAGTGGGATTAATCCCAATTGCAGTGAATTAGTTTCTCTTTTTTATCCTTTTCCTGGTTTTCTCTATATCTTGACTCTTTGGCAGAGCCAAGTGGGACGGTGGGTACAATATGCAAGGTGAGTTTCTTGGAGTCAAAGGAATCTGGGGAAGAAGCTTAGTAAGTGACCTTTCCCTGGTTTTTACACCCTGCTGGGTTCAATTCAGCAGTGAGGAAGACTTACCTCTCTTTCAACATTTCATCATGAGTTTCTCTATCTTCCAGCCTCATAGGCGCAACTACTGCTTTTGTAACCCTGAACATTTGGGATAGGGATGGAGGTCAAAACAACAACTCCAGATAGTTCCAATGTGGAGGCTGTAGAATTGCTTTTTATGAGACAGTTCAAGGTTGTTTAATCAATGAAGTCTATTTTTAGAGTTTTCCATGTTTTTGATGGTGCTGTCATGGATGGCTTCATTGATGGAAAATTATCAGCAGAAACTTCTTATCATCTTCTTTTGCCTTTTTCTCTTGCTTGACTCCCCTTGTTCATGTTCTTTCCAAATTGAGTATTACTGAAAGATTAAGTTCTGGGTATATAAAAATAAATAAAAAGGTCATAGCTGATCCTTAATAAATGTTTTCCAAACTGAGCTGAATGTATAAGCACATTCTCTTGCTATTGGGAACCTCTGCCTGGCGTTTAAGTCTGGCCATAAAACGACCCCTCTCACTCTTCCATATGTACCTGCTCCCATAGTATCCTCTAATCCAAGCATGTCAATCTCATCTTTTAAACGCAGTGTCAGCTTTCTACACTCTACAGCTTGAAATGCTGATCTCTCTGTGTAGAATTTCTCTTCTTGATCGTTATTTTGATGCTTCAAATCCCATCACCTTCATAGACAGTTTTTCAAGCATAACTCTGCCTCCTCTAGTTCCCTCTGTCCTCTTCCTCCATATTATTCTCTGTATGTTAATAATTAGTGTGAACACAGCAGACTTTATCACCCACTCCTAGCCAATGCTTCTAAACTAGAGTATGTTTCCATGTGTGTCTGTCTGTCTCTGTCTGTTTCAGTATCATTGGGAAATTTTATTGGTTTTTCTGCACATCACCACACACTGAATGATTGCTTTTGTAGCTTGTCAGGTCTTTATTGGGCACCTAATCCGAGTATTGCCTGAAGTGGTTCTAAGAAGCTCTTTCTATAATTCCTCCAAATTTTTAGTTGGCATAGATACTCAGCCTTGGCTCTGGCTCAGTTTGTGGCTGGAATTAAGACTCAGTTTGTGCCTGGGGGTTATGAGTCAATCTGTAACTAAGTCTTGAGTTTATGTTGGAGTTATATCATCACAGTAAATACATAAAAAATTATAATTAATTGACTTTTTGTCTCTCTTGCATGGATATTTTATTACTTGCCATATCCCTATGGCTCAGCAGAGAGCCTGGCACATAGTAGGCACTTTAATAACTGTTGACCAAGAATTAATGAATAGCCTCACTATGTGGCTGATGCACACCCAGTATTGATTGGGATTAGGGCTAGTTCTGTGCCCAGGGTTTAGATGGCAATCTGTGGCTGGTTTCAGGAGCAAGTCTGGTCATTTGTAGCTGAGGTCAGGTTTCATTCTATTGGTGGGAGCAAGGCATAGCTTGTGGTCACATTCAGAGACCAAGTGGGAGGCTAGGGTTGGGAGGCAGTGCCCCATCAAGGGACATAGTAGGCATACTGGCTCAAATAGGATCAAATTCTTGATCTCAGACTCTTTGTCATTGAGAGCTAAACCCCAGCATTAGCTATCCATTGGGAATGGGGAGTTTAACACTGGGTAAATCTGCTGGAACACACTATGTGATTGCACCCTAGGGCAGTAGATGGACTCTACAACATTTATACCACCTTCTGCATGGACTTCAGGGAATTTTCAACTCAATTTTACATGAGAAGATTTCTGACTTCATCATCTACTGAAGGCTTCATCTTCACAGTTTGGAAATGAATGGCCTGATTTCAAGACCTAGAATAGGGATTATCCTACAGTATTGGGTAGGGAAGGAGTTGATGAATTATGATTTTAAATTCTTCAGCAGTCCTACGTGCTTACTTGCTCACTGTCCTATTTAAATGTCAGTCCCTGGCACCTCTATTGAGGTGTCTCTCTGACTCTGCTGCTGTGTCTGTCTTGAGTTCCTCTGGCTGGCTGTCTCACTGCCCATCACCAGTTTTCTTTTGTCCTCTCTTGGTTTTTAGCAGTCACCTTGCTGGGTTCTTGCTGAGGCAGCACTGCTCCCAAATGATTAATAACTTGGAAAATGGCTCTGAGTCTGGTGATGGATTAATCCCAGTGGAGAAGGAATAGCTGGGAGGCCAGATGCCCTGGAAAGGGAATGACCATTGGAAGCTTTTTACCCAGATCTGGGCAAATTTTCTCCCCAACCAAGGCCATTGCTTGGATATACAGAAACTTCTCTCTCACTCCTGTACCTTCCTATAGCACCTCAGCGTCCAGGTCCTATCACTATTTCATGATCAAAACCTACCAGTTTAGGGTCCTATGCTTTGATCCCTCCTTTGAGCCAAAATACCCAGGTTTTGATCTTGGATTTTTCATAAATCGGCTGTTATACTTTATAAAAACCATTTCATCTTTCTAGACCTCAGTTTCCTCATTTGTGAAATGGAAATGATAGTCTGTGTAAGGATAAAAAGGAGAGATACATTTGTCAGTGCTTCAGAAATTGAAAACTTCTGTGCAAAGGTAAGAATCCGTTTCATGGATTATCCTCCTGTATAATTTTTTTTTCATCTTAGAAGAGAGATTTTAATATAACTTGGAGTCATGAAGGAATATGGGATATTGCAGACACCAAGAGAGGTCAGGGAGATATATATATATATATATATATATTTGGCTGGGATAATGGGCATTTTTCAGTTACTTTTATCAGAAACCAATTTTTGCCTACATGTGTAGATATCCCCTCTCTTTTGGTTGAACACAAATATATTATTCATATATGTTTACACGCAAACACAATGCAGACTTATACATGTTGGAGGGAGTAATTTGAGGATAGAATCTTTGATCTTTCCTTGAGAATACCATGATTCTTAATGAGACACATTTTGGGGGGGAGGGGCTAGAAATTAGTAGAAGGAAATACAGACCTATTTGGTTCTGCTCTGTCATTATTCTCTTTGAATCTATTATGAGCAAGATGTTTTGCCCACGCTTATTGATCAACTGTCTTGGATGAGGGGCATACAGAATGTCTTTCATGCTTGTGACCCATCATCTTGGATGAGGAATCTTTCTCGGAAACCTCATTCAGCTGATACTCTTGGAGCACCTACAATATTGCCATTGGGGACCAGCTAGAGCAAGATAGACACACTCTCTGCCCTCTTGAAGCTTAACTTTGCTATTCTGACTACTTGCTAGATGCTGTTCTAATCACTGTGAATGGAGTGTCTATCTAACAAGATAGACAAGGTTCCTGTTCTCATGGAGACGGATAATCCACAAGTAAAAATATATTAGATGAGTTTCATAAAGAAAATCAAACTTGGTGATGAAGCATAGGGTACATAGAGGGCAACTCTAGATGGTTTGGTCAAGAAAGGCCACCTTTGAGCATGTGCCATTTAAGTCCAAATTTGAATGACAAGAAGGAGCAAGTCATGCAAAGATTTAGGACAATAAAAAACAAAACAAGGTCAGTGTAGCTGGTGCCTAATGGGCAAGTGAAAGGGTAAGAGAGTTTGAAATTCATAAGGTTAAAATTGTCTAGAACATTGGGGGCTGTTGATTCTAAGTGCATCAGGCAGGAATCTACTCATTTTAAGTGGTTAAAGTGATATGCTTTCATAGATGTTTTTAAAAAAGCAGTTGTTTATTCTGACTGTTTGTGCACAATGAATTATAGGATAGAAATGATAGCAAACTAAGGGAAATGGGGTGGGAGGTATTTCAGTAACCCAGATGAAAGGTGATAGATATTTGCCCTGGGGAATAAGTAGTGGAGATAGAGAGAGAAGGAAGAAATAAAGTTATAATGTATGTTTAGTGGAAAATTAGATGTTGGGATTAAAGGGAGAAAGAGGAATTGCTGTCATTGTATTTTTATATGTTTACTCATCCATCTCTGTAGACTTTAAGCTTCTTGAGGTCAGAAACTGGCTCTTTAAATATCCCTTGCACAATGTTGGGTATAATGAGTATATGTTGAACGAATGAGTAAAGGCATGCATGCATGGACACAAGGATGCAAGTAGGAACAAATTATCTTAAAAGTTATCCTTTTTCCTACTTAATTTTTAAAAGTTATCCTTTCCTACTTGAATTTTTAAAGTCCTGTATTTGTACTTGCTATGTCTTTTTTTGTTTGTTTTTCTTCTTTGTAACCGAATTTTTGTACTACTGGAGCAGCAGGATGATATTTATATTAAAGCCAACTAACCCACGACTGTTCAGTAGGGATTTAAAAGCCTCAAACAACGGCAACTTGACTTCACCAAGGTAGATTCCGTGAACTTCATTTTCCGTGTGTCTTTTATCCTGTTGAGGCGTGTTCCTCCCAGAAGCCTAGCTTCTGGGCACAGGCCAGTTGTAACTGACTACAATTGATTGCTCATTGAGAAATGAGGGCTAAGTAATCAAGACTGGAAATTCAAGCTGCAAGTTCCATCAAATCAGACTTTCTGCAGACTCCTCAGCCTAGGGAACTCAACTCATCCAACAGGGACTGGTGTGGAGGAAGATTTAAATTGGAGCTGCTTTTCCATAGCCTTTGGAAAGCTGCTGATTCATCTTCTAAACTGGGCCAGATCAAAAGCAAAGCTGAAGCAACTTTCTCAGGCATTTGCCTTAGAAGAGGAATGAGAGTCTGGCCTTCCACATAGAAATAAAGTGGTTTGTAGGTTGTGTCATCTCATTGGGAGTACAGAGATCCTACTGATTGCCTGTGGCCCAGCCAGGAACCTTGAAATGCCCATTTCTTCCTTGATTTAAAGCATCAGAGATTCCCTTGGAGATGCTAATGTTCTGATGAAGTTCGATTAAATGATCTACTGTCTGTGTCAATGCTGCTATTTTGGGATATTACAGTTCTTAATCTCTGAATAGAAGTCCTTGGAATTGTAGACCCTTCTCCAAGTTAAAGTCAGACACAGGAGAATAAATCCGTTCCAAGTTCTTCCAACACCAGCCATGGTTCTTCCACAGTCATGGTCCTGAAACAACTGTTTAGCCAGAGGAAGAAACCTGGTCTTCCTGAGATGTAGAGCTCATAGCACCTGGGAGGTTAGCTATGCTTATTCTTTATGTGTGCATTTATTCCAGCATTCATTCACGAAGTATCTATCAAACATCTCAGCTGTTTTTATGGAAAAACCCTGGCCTGGAGAAAGGAAAGAGACTTGCCCGAAGTTAGCCATTTGGTGGCAGATCTAAGATGAACTAGAAACTAGATATCTTAATTCTGTTTTCTTTTCCCAGTTCTTACACTAGCAGAAAATGCCCCTTTGTTTAATCACCATGTAACCATCTTCCTAATCACAGAACAAGGATGTCCCAGCACTACTTTAATGAAGAAAAGACATTTTATAGTCAGTCCCCCCATCATTGGCTTTTTAGAAGCTTGGAGAATTAACAGTAAATCACCTTTATTTACATCTGGTGGGTTTAGGAATATCAGAGTAAGAAGTAGGGGAGACTCACAAATCTGGAACTAGCTAATTCAAATTAGTACCTTCCATGGACGTGTGAGGAATGTTTGCTAAGGCAGTCAACATCATATATTTATTTCCAGGACTCTCCCTCCTCTGAAGATTTTTAGAGCAATTTCACACCAAATGAGAAGACTAGCCCGAATTAGGAAACACAGAGACTTGCAGTTTTCTATTACCTACTAAAACCAGTCTAAATAAGTGGATATCCTTGGTTAATTTCATTGAAGTAACAGATGGGAATGTTTTGGAATGAACATATAATTAAAAATATAAGTGCAGGTGCACCCAATATATATGAGAATGTGTGAAAAATAATTTTCTTTAAGGTTTCTTAAACATTTCCCCCCAAAATGTTAAAATGCTATTTTGTTTAATAAACTTGGCTTTTAGATAGGAGGCATTTTAGCTTATGACTTAAGTTAAACTGAAGTCAGAATGATCCTGTTCCAACATTTACCAGCTATTTCTCCCTAGGAAATTTTATCAGTTTTGTGGAGCCTCAGTTTTTTCAAGAGTAAAATTGGTGTAATAATACCAACTTTGGTATTTTAGGTATTTTACCAACTCTGTAGGATTGTTGTAAGATTTTAATTAGGCGATACATGGTGTTTAGTGCCCTGCCTCTCTCATAGGTGTGAAACAGTGGTCAATGAAAACCAGTATTATTATTATTTTTATACTTATTAACACTTATATCAGATGTTTCAAATATTGACTTACCACTTTCACATTATCACAAATTTCCTGTTAGCAGAAGATGACAAGAGCTAAGTAAGCGAAGGATGCCATTACGGTAGATATTGATAATGGTGAGCCTTGTTAGGAAAGTAACGTACAACTCTCATACGATACCCTCTATCCCTAGCAAGGTCTGGAGCAGTACTAATTAAACACAAATATTTCTTAGCAGATACAAATCCGACTCTTTAAGTGAGAGGCTGAATTTTCACTCCCAGCAAAGCTTCTGTGAATTTTGAATTATTTAAAACCACCTACCTGAAAGGACATGAGTCCCTCATTGACATCTTAGGTCATTATTTTGATATACGGCTCTTTCCAAAGCTCTGTCTCAGTGTAACCTGTGTCCCAGCCAGGCTGCAGGCTCGTCACACTCTCGCCCTGTTGACTTGCCAAGGGGAATAATTCATTTGGCACCGATTATATGCTCTGTACTGTGTGGCACGTGGTGAAAGTAATAGCTTGGGTTTATTTGGTCCCTTTCCTCCTTGGAGTTGAGAGGACGTTCAGATGCAGAGATAAGCTGCCATATTGCTCCTCCTAACTTACAGCACTTGGCCTCCTACAAACCACTTTGGGGTGATGATAATGTGGAGATGTATGTTGGAGAAAAGGACAGTGGGAATGCAGATGAAGAACAGAGGAAGAGAAAGGAAGGAGAGAACCGAGAAGAAGAGCAGGGAAGGGACAAACAGTGAAAGAATTCTATTTTCATTGCTGCGGGGAGGCAAAATGTATCTTTCACTGATGTCACAGGGAGCCTGCAGAGTAAGAGATACCTCAAAAATACGTCACCCATACTTCCTTTGGGAGCCAAATCCTCATCCTGGCATTCAAGTTTCATCTAACCTATATAAATTTCTCTCTTTCTCTTTTCTTCAAATTTTTATTTAAATTCTCGTTAGTTAACATACAGTGTGATATTGATTTCAGGAGTAGAATTTGGTGATTCATCACTTACGTATACACCCAGTGCTCATCATCACAAGTGCCCTCCTTAATGCCCATGCCCCACCCACCTCCCTCCATCCACCCTGTTTGTTCTCTGTCTTTGAGTCTCTTATGGTTTGTTTCCCCCCCTTCTTCTTCCCCCCTCCCATATGTTCATCTGTTTTGTTTCCTTTTTTTAACCTGTTTTGTTTCTTAAATCCTACATATGAGTGAAATTATATGGCATTTGTCTTTCTCTGACTAATTTTGCTTAGCATAGTACTCATATATTTGCTTAGCATATATATATTATATATACATATTATATACATATATAAAATATACATATATATCATATCTTCTTATCTATTCATCAGTCGATGGACATTTGGGCTGTCTCCATAGTTTGGCTATTGTAGATAATGCTGCTATAAACATAGGGGTGCATGTACCCCTTCGAATCTTTATATTTGTATCCTTTGGGTAAATACCTAGTAGTGCAATTGCTGGATTTTAGATAGTTCTATTTTTAAGGAACCTCCATACTGTTTGAGGAACCTCCATACTGTTTTCCAGAGTGGCTGCACCAGTTTGCATTCCCACCAACAGTACATCTCTTGCCACTTGACATTCCGTTCCTTTTTAGCTATTAAAATCCCACTTACTTTTAAGTTTACCTTAAATCTTGACTCGTCTATGAAACCTTTTGACTATCGCATTTGTGGTGGTCAGCTTTCTATTATGAGGCACTTCAGCAATGTAGTTCTATAAAATTCTTAGCGCGGTTATCCATAAGATCATGCATCATGAAATCTCTTCTACAGTGAACTTAAAATTTATTTAAACATTATTTGATTATTTAGACTCATGGAATACCAGAAGCAGAAGAGACATAAGGGATAATAAAAATGACAATAGTGGGTATTTATGAGTAATTACTATGAAAGATTACTCTAAGTGACTTACTTGCATTAATTCACTTAATCCAAACAAAGCCTTGTGAAGTATGCACATATATTATATTCATTTTACAAATGGAAACAGAAATACAAAGATATTAGTTAAATTTCTTATGGTTAACAGCTACAGATTCAGTTGGTTAAGTCGAAACAAATTTGAAATGAACAGTTATTTTTGGGGGGGCGCCTGTGATGAGGTTTTGGGATATAGGTGAGGTTCAGTGGGGTGGAGTCCAGAGCTGACGACCAAGAAAGAATTCTTGAGACATCTTTAGTGCAAAATGGTGGTTTATTAAAGCACGGGGACAGGACCCGTGGGCAGAAAGAGTTTTGAGGGGTGGCTGATTATATACTATGGGGTTGGGGGAGGTAAGGAAAAACGGAGGTTGAGAAAGTACTTCCATATGTTAAAGAAGACTCACAGGATACAAGAGGCCTTGCCATTGTCCGTTAAGGTTGTTTACCCCTCTAGTAAGGTATTAATTAGCATTAAGATGGTTGAGGGCTTCTGGAAGAATGTCACACATGTCTCACCCAAGAAGTGTGGGGGGGTGTAGGTTGCAGGGTGTCAGCTTATGCTTTGTCTTTTTTTTTTCATTTTAAATACTTTTAATTAATTAAAATCAAAATTGAAATAGCTACACATAGCTAATGGCTACCATATTAGACAGTACAGATCTGAAAACAGCAGAAGTAACCGGTGCACTTTAAAAAAAAAATCCAGCTGCCATAGATCCACTCAAGCAAACTAAGTCTGAATTTCTTTCTTTCTTTTTTTAATGTTTTTTATTATATGCGTTGTCTTCAGCCAGCTTTGTACTCCCTCATCACCTGGGTGGCTCAGGGTCCTGAGATCAAGCCCCACATGGGGCTCCCTGCTCAGTGAGGAGCCTGCTTCTCCCTCTCCCTCTGCCTGCTGCTCCTCCTGCTTGTTCTGTCTCTGTGTCAAATAAATAAATAAAATTCTTTAAAAAAAAAAGAAAATTTATTTTTTTCTGAAATTTGTCAGCAAAACCTCATTTGACATGTAACTGATTTTGTGGCAAAGCTTGATCTGACCTGACATCAGACTATAATTATCTAATTTACTTAAGGTTAATATGCATATATTTTCAGAAATATTTGTGTTTCATTCTTGAGTACTTCTCCAGACCTTGCTAGGGTTGGGGGGTTGTATTTGTATATTACTTTCCTAACCCTGCCCCCATAGCCGCACATATCTGATATTTGGAAACACATCTGACCCTAAAGGCTTTTTTTTTTTTTTTTTTTTTTTTTTCACAAGGGTGTTTTTATTAAAGCATGGGAACAGGACCTGTGGGCAGAAAGAGCTGCACTGAGATTGTGTGGAGTGATTGATTATGTAGTTTTAAGTTGGGGGTGGGGATAGAGATAAAGGAAGTTTCTAAAAGGATTTCATATGTTAAAGAAGACTAACAGGATCCTGGAGGTGTGGCTGTTGTTCAGCTAATGCTGCTTTTTGCCCCAAAGGCTTTTGCAGAAAGAATTTAGATCTGTAGTTGGTGGAAAAAGAACCACCTTTCAAATCAAGACTATTAGATACTGTTAGATACTGGATTCATAACAACAACACTAACTTTTTAACACTACCCTGAAAAATATAAGAAAACCAAAAGTCAAGGAAGAGCAGTGAATTGACTAATATATAGGTGATAAGATATGTTTTTCATGTTTCAGCAACCTTTCAAAGGGGATACTTTTTCTGTGTTCATGTCTTGTCTCCCAGCTGAACTCATAACTCTTTGGGGATGGAGGCAGTAATGGCGACACAGACATTTCCCTCTGGGACCCACCATGGCACAGTGGTTAGGGGAACCCAGGCTTTGTGGTCATAGGGACCTGTGGTTGGATGGCGGCTTCATCACTTACTATCCACTTTGTGTGTGGGGCCATGTCCCTGATCATAAAACACAGTGAAGGCAACACTATAGGGGCTGAGGGAATGATGGATTTAAAATGCAGACTGAGCAAAAATTCAACAAATGGAAATTTTCCTTCTTAATAAATTTTTGATGATTGAGTGAACCTGACCGCCTTGGGTATTCCCTGTCTTATACTCTCCTGGTATTAGCAGGGACAACCTGTGGGCCGCACCTTTCACTACAGTGGGAAGGGCAAGACCTTCTGAGGGCTCTTTGTTTTGCTGCCAGCTAGCTGCTCAGGATCCTAATTCAGTGGACCAAATGGAGTGAAAATGATTAATCTTCCATTCCAAAAAGCATGAAGTTTGGAGCTTGACTTAAGAAACATCATTTTTGGGGGGCGCCTGGGTGGCACAGCGGTTAAGCGTCTGCCTTCGGCTCAGGGCGTGATCCCGGTGTTATGGGATCAAGCCCCACATCAGGCTCTCTCTCACTATGAGCCTGCTTCTTCCTCTCCCACTCCCCCTGCTTGTGTTCCCTCTCGCTGGCTGTCTCTCTCTGTCAAATGAATAAATAAATAAAATCTTTAAAAAAAAAAAAAAAAAAAAAAAAGAAACATCATTTTTGGGCTGTATAGCTAGAGGATGTCCTCACAGAAGAATCATTCATGGTTATTTCACAGACAGTGAATATTCAGCCATTGATGAACTCATGACTATCCAGTTATTCTCAAAACAGAATTGATATTTATGTGAGATAATCCTTTCCTATCCTTTTAGGGAGGCCATCTCAAGATAGATTCACATCAGCTGGACTAATGTACCTTTTGCTTTCCATTAGATAGAATGTACTAGATACAAACCAATGGTTTGGCTTAACCAGAATGATGAACGTCAATTGGAAGACTGCCTAAATTAGAATCACAAGGGAAGCTTTTTAAATATTGGTTCTTAGCCCACCCCTAGAAATTTTGGATCCAGTAGCTCTGCTAGGATCAAGGCATTTATATTCTATGTTCTCAAGTGGTATTGAAATATAACTGGGTTGTAAACGACTTCTCTAGACAAAATACTGGTCTAGGAATGAAAGCTGAGTTAGAATTTAACTTATTAATTTGTTATTGGGCCTTATTCAAGTCTCGCCAGCTTTGGTCCTTAGGTTTCTCATTTATCAAATGGGAGATTAGTTAGCCTGTGTCTAAGTTTTTTCTAGTGTTGGTGGTTTATGATTTTATGCCTGAAAGGATAGCAATTGTAATATATGACTCTAGACTTCTTTGAAAGATAGCTTTTGTTGTTGTTGTTTGCCAAGATAGGCCTTGTACTTCAACGCAAGACATAATAAAGTGTGGATAATTGATCACAACAATGAGAATAGCAGTGGAGAGAGCCTTGTTTTGTTTTGTTGTTTTTTGTTGCTATTCTTTTTTTAATGTGGTAAAAAGCACATGATATCTACTCTCTTGACTTTTAGAGGGAACAGTATTGTTAACTACAAATACAATGTTTTACAGATCTCTGTAACTTTCCATCTTGCATGATTGAACCTATATATCTACTGAACGTCATCTCCCCTTTTCTCCTTCCTCCCAGCCCCTGACAACGACCATTCTACTTTCTGCCTCAATGAGTTTGTCTACTTCACGTACCTCATATAAGGGAATCATGTGGTATTCGTCCTTCTGGAAACTGGCTTTTTTCACTTAGCCTAATATCCTCAAGTTTCATCCATGTTGTAGCATGTAACAAGATTTCTTTCTTCTTATGGCTGAATAGTATTTCATCATGTGTGTTTGCCACATTTTCTTTATCCATTCATCTGTTGATGGACATGTTGGGTTGTTTCTAGCTCTTGGCTATTGTGAACCATCCTGTTATGAACATGAGAGTGCATAGATCTTCTCAAGAACCTGTGTTTGGTTCTTCTGGATAAATACTCAGACATGGGATTGCTGGATCTTATGGTAGATCTATTTTTAATTTTCTGAGGAATCTCCATACCTTTTTTTCATAGTAGCTACACCATTTTACATTCCTACCAACCATGCACAAGGATTTCCTATTGTCCACATCCCCACCAACACTGGTTATTGATTTTTTTTTCTGTTAATGCCCATTATAACATGTATGAAGTGATACCTTATTGTGGTTTATGCCTTGCATTTCCTTGATGATTAGTGTTGATATTTTTTGTATAACTATTGACCATTGGAGAAATGTTTATTTAAGTCCTTTGCCCGTTTTTAAATTGGGTTATCTGTTTTTTTACTATTGAGTTGTAGGGGTTCCTTATACATTTTGAATATTAACCCCTTATTAGAGATGTGATTTGCAAATATTTTCTCCCATCCCATAGGTTACCTTTGAGGGAGTCCTGGTTTTGAAGCAAGAACACCTAATCTTTTCTTCCTTCTGTCTTTAAAACCTTGTGGTTAGTAGTCAAACCCTTAACCATCATTGCCTTAATCTTTGTATCTGCCAAAAGGAATAAAAACACCATTCTGAGCTGATTTGTTATCTTGCAAGTACCCCATGACTTAATATTTACTAAAATGCTCTGCACCATTCATTAAATTATTGGCATTTTATTTACCATTATCACATTTCAACTCGTGTAGTAGAGTTTACAGAGAGCTAGTTTATCTCAGATTTCTCCATAACAAGAGTTACAGAGAAAATCTTTTCCTATTGTCTATTAGATGGTAGGGGAGGTGCTTGTGTGTGACTTTTGAGTGCCCTATCATCCATCTCTCCAATTATTCATCTGTGTATCCAACCACCCAGTTAAGAATATTTAACTTACCATAATTATTATTATCATAATAATCATAATGGAATTTTAAGTAATTATTATAATTGTAATAATGATTTACATGGATATGGTGCTTTACAGTTTACAAAGCACTTTAGTACCCATTATCATAGCAGTCTTGAGAGACAATGGTTTCTCACTATTATATGGCTCTTTACTGAAAGTGGACCACAGAGCCAAGTTTTAGCTGTATCTTTGCTAATGAGAAGCAGGGACGGGTGTCTTAAGTAATTATTTATCTCTCTAACACATTTATCATCTAACTTATATCCTCCTGTTAATATCATCTAGGTAGCTAGAGGAAGTGGTTAATTACTTAGGAGGTACCCAAGGCCCAGAGAAAGCCCATGACTTGACTAAAATTACATAGAAATTTCATTGCAAGGCTGGATCTCAAGTCTGAGTTTCCTGATACAGTCCCTCTCCAGACTCTGAACCCCTCTACTCCTGATGAACCCCAGCATCCCCCGTCGCATAGGCATCCATGTTTACCTCATGCCAGAGAGCTACCAACACTGGCTCCTCGCCACCTCCTCCCCTGCAGTGCCTCAGATGAAAAAAACCATGTCACTCTTCTCCACATCCTAACCCCATTCTGTCACTCCTGCCTGCATGCTGGTGAAATATGCTTTTGGCTGGGGGAAGAAAAATTTGCAAGCCGCCAATCCAGAGATGGTCCTGTTGGGGGCTGGAGTCAGGCATTTAACCAGATTCCAGGGGGAGAAATTGTTCTCTGGGGAGAGCTGTTGCCTCAGTAGTCTCTGTAATGAGAAAGGTTGACCCTATTTTCTGTGATGGTTTCCTTAAATCCATTTGATAATGGATTATACACACATACACACACACACACAATATTTATATATACTCACAGGTACAAAAGTCAGTGTAGTAAATACATAAGGATCATAATGTAATGAAGAGACCATCATGTGCATGAGTGTAGCCTTACCATTTCACAGATAGGCAAACTGAGGCCTCATAAGTCTGAAGGGACTTGCCCAGTAGAACAGTCGTACATATGATCCAGTGGCAGAGCCAGCTCAGACCTAGGACAACCTTGCTTGATTCTGCATAGAAAACATACACCAAACATTTTCCCAGCAGCTTTTGTCTCCTCCATAGCACTTATAAAAACTAAAACTGCATAATCATTCACATTTTGTTTATCATTTTTCTCTTCCACTGGATGAGGAGCTCCTTGAGGGAATGAACTGTGTTGGTCTTGTTCACTGTACAATCCTTAGTGTTTAGCATGATGCCTAGCACATGGAGAGCTCTTGATAAATATTCATTGACTGAATGAACAAATAGATGAATATATTAATGATAAATTAATAAACAAGCTAGGAATAGAGCCTGAGTTTGGAGATTTCAGAGTAGTAGTGTCCCCTTAGAGCAAGCTGTCCCTCCATATTTTATATCTTGTAAGATATTTTATATTTAATGATGGCACAAATGCATTTTTCATTCATTTTGTGTGCAAAGGCAGAAGGTCCCCTTGCTTTTAGGATGACAAATACAAAGTGATTTAAAATTATATAGTATATTCGGGTCTGGAACAAGACCAAGGGTTGGCCCAAAGCTGGTGACAGGATCTGACAGCACAGCTGACTGACTCAGGAAAACTGGCTGTTTCCAAAGATTTTTTTCTATACTTTATAAAATTCTCCATCCCCACCTTTTTTCTATTCTCTGTATTTCATCCCTTCCTGTCCTCTTTATCCCACTCCTCTGCCACCCAGTTAGACAGACCCTTTTTCCAATTTTCCACATAAAGGGCAGGATGACTGATTACCAGAGCTTGGCTACACTCTCCACCACTGGGTGTTGAACCCTGGGTGTTGAACACTGGGTGTTAGAGTAATATTTGTCCAGCTGACTGAGTCAGAGAAATCCTTTTTAGAACCTACATTCAAGCCTCTCCCCTTCCCCATCCCCAGATGTTTATGATGAAAGGCAGCCACATGGCCTGGTGACACTTTCCTGCTGTTTCGATCACTCCTAGGTCACTGGGTTGGGAACAGGAAGATCATCCTGTTACATTACTTAGTCCAGGTGCGCACCCTGGAGTAGCAGGCCTAAGAGCTATTTAGATAGTCTGTGAGAGACTGTCCAACCATTGGCCAAATTTTGTCTTTCCATCTTCTTGATTGGATCATGGGCTGATAAACTCCTCTGGTTTAGATTCTTCTAAACTATGTGGCAACATTAGCCCTTACATCAAAGTGTACTGTCTTAATTTAAGCACTGGGATTTGAAAATTGGCTCATATCAGGCTGACATAATATCCTATTTCTGACCTAAACCTGTTTCTAGTTAGAGGGTAACAGACCAAGAAAAGAACTTGGGTTTCACTTTCCTTGCTGTAGGAAGAGCAAACTGAGGTCCAGAAGAGGAATATGACTTTGCCAAGTCCCCACAGCAAGTTTCTCTTATTATTCCAATTTGTGATTTTCAAAGACAGTTGTGAAAATAACAAATTGTCAGTAACAGGCAGGCATTTGGGAAGGTGGATAAGAATCACCTGGGAAGCTTGCTAATATATTCTGTTTTGGTTGATCTGTGGTAGGGCCCAGGAATGTACACCCGCTACCCCTAATGATTCTGTCGCAGATTATTTGAGGACCGGATCTGCTCTGGTTGTGGACCTCTTTGTTGACACAATGATCACTCAGCACATGAGGGCACCCTGATTAGTAAAGCAGGAACAGCCAGGCAGAAAAGTGGCTATTGAGGCTGCTCGAGATGATTAAAGAAGAGCTGGACAAGGAGAGGATGAAGAAAGTTACAGTAGTCAGGGTGGGGGAGCAGGAGAGGGTGTTAGTGGTACATCTTGAATAGGATTCTTAAAAACAAGCAGCAGAAACCAGCTCAGGCTGCCTGTATTTATTTGCTGGAGCTTCCCTAACAAAATACCCCAGAATGAGTGGCTTAAACAACAGAAATTTATTTCTCATGGTTCTGGAGCCTGGAAGTCCCAGATTGAGGTACCAGCAGGGTTCATTTCATTCTGAGGCCTGTCTCTTGGGTTTGCAGAAAGATGCCTTCCCACTGTGTCCTTACATGGTCTGTGTGTGTGTGTGTGCGCACGCGCATGCACGCATGCATGCGTGTGCATGCACACGCACTCCCGTGGTATCACTTTGTGTGTCCAAATTCCCTCTTGTTGAAAAGGCATCAATCAGATTGGGTTAGGGTTTACCCTAAAGGCCTCATTTTAACCTAATCACCTTCTCAAAGTTCTTATCTCCAAAGAGTTACATTCTGACGTACTGGGGGTTAGAACTAGTGATTTTTGTGGGGACATAATTCACCCTATAACACTGCTCTAGGCCTACGGGGTTAAGAGGGGGTTGAGAGAGCAGGCTCAGTAATGGGTAAATCTGAGTGGTAGAAGTAGAGAGGATGAGAAAGGTGGTCCTAGGGATAGGAGAACAGTCTCGCCTGCCGAATTTAAGGATTTTGTACTCTTCATTTCCCCTTCCTGGAATGATGGGCACACTTTTAGTCCTCCTGTGTTTCCATGAAATGAGATAGAATTAAATGTAAGCCTTTCATCCAAGGTAAAAAAAAAATCAACTGCACAGATACATGTTGAAGACATGATTTAGCAATAGTGAAGATCATCACTGTTATTTAGCTTTCTCTGAGGCAGCCATGAATAGAACATATGGGCATATACTGAGAAATCTAGACTTAAATCTTTGCTTCTACTTTTTTACTGTGTTGTGGATACACAGAATGCTGAAAGAGGAGAGCAACCAAAAAATTAAAACCGATAATACAATAACAGACACTTAAATGTACCAAGTATGTGCCAGGCACTGTTTGAAGTGCTTTACGTATACTCACTAATCCTCACAACAACCCTGTGAGGTACACACTGTTATTATTTTCATTGTCCAATGAGGAAGTTGGTACAAAGAGGTTAAAGTCACTTTGCCATGATCATCCAGATAATTCAGTAGTACAGCTGGGAGTTGACTCCAGGCAGTCTGACCCTAGAGCTCTGCACTATGATGTCTCCCAGTGAAGAGTTCAGGAAACTGGAGACTTTTCTAGAGCCATCCATTTTCAGATATGCCTTACATTACTATTTGGAACTGTGCTTATTCTGAATGAGGCATCAGAGTAGAGCTAGACACAATGGCTGAGGAGATGTGGTGTTAAGCAGTTACAAACTCAATATTATGTGATGCTTTGAAATAATTCAACAAAGGATCGGTATGCTATCTACCATAGCAGATATAGTTGATTGCCTGTACCTAATAGCCATGTTCCCTTTTCCTTTGCTCATAAAACTATCCTTTGTTCAAAGGCAGTGGGTCCAACCCTAAGGCATGGTTCACAATTGGTCAAGGCCAGTTTGACAATCCTATACCCCTTTGCCAGTGATTGGTTTAAGGATGGCATGTGATCCTTTTCTGACCTATGAGATGTTAGAGAAGTCTTCTGGGGCCTGGGGAAGCTTTTCTACTTTGATTAAAAGGGAGAGACACATGAGGAGAAAGCCTCTGGTGTGTACCACTTTTCTGTTTGCTTTGATAGCATCAGATAAAAAAAGGTAATTGAGCTTATGAAGAAAACCATCACTGATTTCCTGCAAGATGGAAAAGGCCTTGGCCCTTGGTGACTCTACCGAGCCACTAACCAGCCCTGGAGTTACCTCACTTCAGATTTCTTATTAAGTGAGGTGTTAAAATTTGTAGTGCTTAAATATGTTGTTACTTGTGGCTCAAATCATCCTGATATAGCTGCCTTGGAAGATAATGAGCTCCATGTCCTTGGAGATATGCAAGCAGAATCTGGAGGCCCACTTATCACGGATATTGTCACAGGGCCTCAGGCTTTAGATGAGGCTTTTACTAGAGGACAATTAAGGTCACTTCCAGGCCTAATAGTCTGTGATTGTCTTCATGACCCTACCCAACCCTGGCACAAGTCACTCTGTGCGACGCCTTAAGTCTGTGTGTATTGAGCTGGGCTGGCAGCTACACTTGACATTCTCTATGAGTCACTTATAGTGCCAGGCCCTTGTAAAAAGGCAGAGGCTGTGATGTCACAGCTCCTCCAATGACACAGCATCGGGGGACAGCTAGAAATAGACATGTAGAAGCCCTTGCCACTGGCGCTGTCTTGTACTCTGACACAGTCACATTTCTCTTTGCTCAGACACCAGACTGCTGGAGAATGGGAGAACCAAAATAGACTGGATGTCCAGTCACCCTCCTAGAATTCCCCATCTGCTCTGACAAAGTTCTGGAGACACCCAAGGTGAAACTCATCCAGCAGAATGCTGAGAACGTGGCAGACATTTAGCTGGGCTTTGATTCCTAGTCATAGTGGCCTACTCCCATACAAAAACCCTGAGAAAATCTCTTGAGTCAGCTTTGTCCTCAGTGCATTCCTGAGATCTGATGTTGGGAAGTTGGAGACCATGGTCAGTTTCATCTCCGACTTCTTGGTGCTGTGGGCTGTTGGTTATCACTGCTGAATGGAGCAACCAAACCCTGTAGAATCAGGCCAGCCATCTGATGGAATGCAAAGGCACTGTAGACCTCTGGCACTTCTACTTAGAAATAGTTTTTACATAATACTTATAATCATGGCGGCAGCTAATATTGGGATTTTAGGGGGTCAGTAGATAGTACCTATGTTCTTCCCTAAGGCTGAACCAACTAAGAGATAGAGGTAAGAATCAGAAAAATGGATCTCAAAATGTCATATCTATTATTGATAAAGTTAGTTTAGGGGATTTGGCTTAGGATACTGCACCCTAGAAGAGAACATTCCCAGACTGGTGTGGTTGTACGATCACAGGCCTCCTATAAATGGAATGGGAATCTTCTTTGTAAAGCCTCATGCATGGCTGAGAGCCGACCCCAAAGTACCTCTCCAAGTGCACTCTGATGAGTCTCTTCTTTCCCTTGGGAAGTGTAAGTGAGAGTGGGAAGAGAGGCCCAGAGCGTTGGTCTAGCTGAAGGCCCTGCACATGGAATCGTGATGCATGAGAAGTGTTTCTCCCATCCATATCGGCTGAGTCCTCAGTATTTGCTAGGTACTGTGCCAAGTATCTGCAGAGCCGGTATAGTTTAACTGTCTTTCAACCTTATGGGGAAAGTACTTAGGATTATCTTCATCTTACAGATGAAAAAAAGATCAGGGGCTTTCCTCAGGTGATGCAGCTGGTATGTGGTGAGATGGGATCCAGGCAGAGGTTGGGATGAGGCCAGACCTACCCCATCAGCACCATGCCCCAGCACCTCCTCCCCATTCCTGCTATGAGGAGATGGAGGAACATGGGGTTCTTGATCAGGAGATTTGGGTTCTGGCCCGGGCTCTGCCACTTCTTAGTTTCCACAGCTATGGTGTTCTCACTTGCAAAATAGGGACTGTGGTGCCTCTTCTGAGAAGCTCAGCAAGTCCCTATGAGGGTCAGATGAGATCATGGGCATTAAAGCGTGTTGTGACCGGCCAGCCCAGAGCACAGATGTGCATCAGGGAGCAGGATAACTGAGTTTCATTCCTGCCTCCCATAAAAACTTTCTCAGGGATGTGGTCCAACCACTTCACTTCCAGGACCTCAGTTTTGTCATCTGTAAAATGAGAGCACTAGTCCTTAACTTACTCACCTCTTGCGTGTTGTGGTGCTTAAAGGAAGTAAAGTAAAGACAATGCTTTCTTTGTATAATGTAGAAATGCAGAAAAATGATGAGGGTTGTTATTTTGCGTGAGATGTGGTGTTGTGGACAGTTTTATTTTTGTGATAAAATTGTTTCTTAGATTCTCACAGACTCATTTGTCTAAAGAATTTAAATCTTGATACGTTTAGCTTTGCATCTCAGAAATTTATTATTTAAAATACTCAGACAAAAATCTTCAGCTAATTCAATTAATTCCACTTGGAAACAATAACAAATATCAGCTTTGTGCTCAGTCTTATGAACTAAAGGGCATAAAGTAAAAATGCCAAACCCATGCAGTGCTTACCATGTGTCTAGTACTGTTTTAAGTGCTTTGAATATATTGCTATATTAATGTATTTAATGTTCACAGCAAACTGTGAGTAGGCATATTACTATCTGCATTTTAGAAGCAGAGGGCAGGGGGAACAGAGGCTCAGGGAAGTTAAGTGACATTCCCAGGATCTCATAAGCAGCAGAACCACAATTTGAACCTAAGCGGTCTAGTTCACAATCTGTGGTCTTCACCACTAGAACAGGACTTTAAAAGCACAGTCCCTGTCTTCACACAGCTTGCAGAATGGCTCATGGACTAGCTGAGAGGCATGAGTTGCACAAAGAAATTAGAAAGCAAATACAAGACATTGCCATATTAAATTATGTGTCAAAGGGTGCTGTGGGGACTACAGGTTAGTAAAAAGGATTCAAAATAGAGCAAGGTAGTGGAAGTGATATAGGAGAGGGGATGTGTTACCTGGGCCTTTTAGGGCAGTCAGATCTGAATAGGTAGGTGAAATGGTAGGGGCCATCCCCCTGGTACTCAGCCCTAATGGGACTTGTTACTCAAGAAAGCATTGGTTAGAAAACATCACTAAACAAAGAAAAGAAATATGTATCATATAAAAAAGACAGCTCTAGGAATAAACAAAAGACACTATTCCAGGCCACTAACTGATCATATGGCAGTTTGTGCCTCTGTGTCTTCCTTTGTGAGATATGGCTAGTAATTCCTATTTTGCCTTCCTTACAAAGCAAACTCATCTTGGAAATCAGAACATATACATACATATACAATGGGATGATATTTTAAACAAATCATTCATATTTTTGTCTTCCCAGCATCATGAGCTTTGCCCTAGTTGCCCAGAGAAGGGGGGGGGAGGTGAGGGCTGCCAGAGGAGGGATACTGACCAAAAGAAAAGGAGCATCCACACCAAAGCAGGCTGTGGTCTTTAAGGCGGATTGCCTGAATTCCTTTAGCTCCTGTTTAGCATATCAGGGGCAAGCTCAATCTCAGGAATGCCACTGTGGAAGAGACTGCCCCTTTCTGGCTTCAAAGGTTAGGGGAATCCAGGAGAGTGAAGAGACAGGGTCCTAACCATCTCATCCCTGTGCTAGCTTTGGCACAGGCAGGAGGCTCATTAGATAAATTGGGGCAACGCTGAGAGTAGGTTTGCTTTGTCACCAGCCTGGGACACAAGATGGACCTGCTCGTCCTGCATGGTGCAGCTTGTTTCCCGAAAGTACCTGAGAGTGTTGGGGTCTTGCCCCAGTGCGTTATGGTGATTGAGGCCCGCTGGCCCTGCAATGAAGACTGCAGGTCAGACCCACCAGGTGGGGAGAGTGGAGTTCCAGCCAAACCTTAGAAATACCTGCTGCTAGCTGTAGGGGAGGCCCAGGTGGGCAGGATCCCCCAGTCTGTGTCCTGGTGGAGGCAAGAGAGCAAATGAGAGGCTCATGCCAGCTTCCATTTCTACTGTGTCGACCGCAGGGGCAGGCAGAAACCACAAGGACACGGCATGTGATCCCTGGATAGGAGTGAGTGGGAGGCCATTCCCCTACCCCCTAACTCACCGTGAATACTTATAAATCACATATCCCTCTCTGTCTGCACACTTGCCTTATACCCAGAATTTATCTTGATAGAGAAACAGGGAGAGGTTATTTGAGAGATCAAAAAATTTTTATTCTAGGGAGACTGACACTACCTGAAGTGACTATTTAGATAATAAGAAAAGACAGAATTTAAACCAGATTGATCATTTAGTTCATTTTTCTACCGACTGTCAGATGGGAGTTATAGACCGTTGAAAGCTCAGTTACAGGCAAAATAAATTCATTTTCTGTCTTCATCTAGGTTGAAATGTGAACAGAATTGTGTGATCCAATTACGTACAATGTTATTGTTGTTAAACATTTCTGACTAAGAGAAGCATGTCTGTACTGTGTTTTTAAATATTTAAGGGACATTAACCTTTGCCTGGAACAAGATAATATATGTAAAAGTGCCTGGCACATATTAAGTGCTAGGTGAATATTAATTATTTTAATGTTGCTTGGGGTCAATGTCAGGAACCATAACAAGCATGTTCTTTGGATCACAGCTCTTGGTTCTGCTTTTAGAGCCTGGATGCGGGGCAGGATGGACCCAGCCTAGCATCGGTGCTTTTCCTCTGTGTAATGATGTAAGGAAGTGTGGTCCGGAGCAGAGGTCCCCAAACGTGGTTCTGCATCAGAATCATCTGGACAGCTTATTTAAAAATATAGATTATTTCTCCTCTGCTTCTCCTTGTGATTATGATTCAGTATTTCTGGGGAGGTGCCAAGGCATCTTTTGAAAACAATTAAAAATCTGTTTGGACGGCATTGCAAATGCCAAGAAGTGCTACGGTACATCTTTGGTTCTTTCTTGTCGTTGACTCTTACTGTACGGGTAGACTAGAGAAAGTCAGATTTGATTTTTTTTTTAAGTTTCTGTGTATAGTAAAGATATGTGTCTAACTAGCTCAGCTCTGTAAATTCCCCAAATTTCAAAATAAGACAGATGTGAGAGATGATGAGGGTTTTTGTTTTTGGGGGTTTTTTTTGGTGGGGGAGGGGGTCAGGTCAAAGAAAACGCCATCTCCTCTTTACTTGAGCAGAACATGAAGTCTCCATGCCAAGAGCAAAGATGAGATGGGAATGAAAATCCCTAATCTGGACAGAGCCATTTTCTTATTTTCCTCTCCTTTTTATTCCTGTTTTCAGGTCCCAGATGTATATTGCTCCTATCAACTCTCAAACAGAGCATTTTTACTGCAGCAGAAACTGCAAAGCAGGCAAGGTGTGTGCTCGCATTCCTATAAGAAAAGTTTCTTTCTTTGGGGTCCTAGAACTTTTAGCCCACTTTTCGGGTGCTCTTGCCTTAATGGGGCCTCCCACTCAGCACTTTCTGAGTCATCCTTTTCTGTTGGTCACCTGACCAAATGATGCGCTGGCTGAAGCTGGCAAATGGCCCTTGTGCTGAACATAATCGTTCCAGTAAAACATGGCTGATTAGCATAGAAATCTCCATAAGCCTTTCTATTCTAATTTTGCTGTTAGAATTCTGGCCCCTCTCGGAGGTCATGCTAACCTAGTTAAGGCTCTTGGAGAAAATACTGTCGTTCTGGCTCATTGCAATTCCATTAAAATATATTGTCCTTCAGCTGACATGCTAACCAGCAGCCCATCATCTGCAACTTTGTGCAGGACCTAAACTGCAGGGCATCGTCCATTGTTTAGGTTGGAATCCGGAAGGCTCAGTGGAAATGTATGACGGGCACCAGGACATGAAGGTCCTTTAAATTCTGGCTGTGCCTACTTCACTCTGGATAAAGTGAAAAGATTTTGATGAAAAGCAGGTTATTGCAAAGTGAAGGATGCTGACTGCGGGGGTCCCTCTAGCGTCGCACCCCCCACAGATAACATGGTACTGTGAGAGCATGGATGCCAGAGTCGACTGCCTGGTTGAAATTCCTGCTCCACTGGGTGTGAAGTTTAGGGATTTGGGCAAGTTATTTAGCTTTTTCATGCCACAGTGTGTGTTTCTATAAAACAGGAGTGATAATAAAAGAGTACACATCTCACTGGGTTTCCATGAGGCTTAGATGACATCATTTATGTACAGTAATATGTTATATATGCTCAATGTTAGCTGTTACTATGATTATTGTTAACTGTTAATATTACCTATATTCAATCAATGTTAATTATTTTTATCAATAACAAATAATAATAACAAATCTATGGAATGGTTAATCTTTCACATGTCTCATTGATTCAATTCTTAAAAATTTATTTGAGAAAAAATATCCAGGTGCTGGGACTACATTGATAAATGAAAAGGGATGATTTCTACCTATGCAAATATTACATTCCAGGGAGAGCGCCTGGAAGTTAATGAGTTACCTATGACAGCAGGTCCAAGAAGAGGGTGGGAAATTGTTTTTCAAGAATGTTATAGATTTGTTTTTATTGGTTGGGAGGTTGTAAATTGCTTAGAACAACACCGTATAATTGTGTAATAGTGTATTTTATATTGTTGTTATTATTACTATGATTTCTACCTGTACTAACTTGTATTATCATGCTTAAATCTCATGATGACCTTTTGAGAAAGGTATTTTGATTATCCCATATTACTTATGAGGAAATTAAGGCCGACAGAGGGTAGCTGACTTCTTCAGTGTCACATAGTTTATGTGTGGCAGAAGCACAGTTTAAACCAATTACATAGGCTCTAATTCTTATTTGCTTGACTTGATTTGTCATAACCTGTGTCTCTCAGAGCAGTTGCAGAGCTATGAAAAGTCTGTCGGTCAGTTGGTTGGTTTCTTTTGACTTGTACATGTGAGATCATTTTCTTCTTTTAAAGGAGAATTGGACCTCTCAGATGTTTAGACCAGGGCAGTGAGATTTGGAAGGTCCTTGGCTATGAAACATTGCAGTGGACTGAATGTTTTTATCCCCATCCCGCCCCAAATTCATTTGTTGTACTCTTAACCCTTGATATGATGGTATTTGGAAGGATAGAGTCTTTGTGAGCTGATTGGGTCACAAAGGTGGAGCCCTCATGAATGGACTTAGTGCCCTTAAAAGAGAGACCCTGAGCATTCCCTTACTCCTTTAGCTACATGAGCTAATAGCAAGGAGACAGTTATCTATGAACTAGGAGATGGATTCTCACCAGATCTTGAATCCTCCGGTGCCTTTATCTTGGACTTTGCAGATTCCAGAACTATGAAAAATAAACATTTATCACTAAGAGCCCCAGTCTGTGGTATTTTGTTATAGTAGCCTGGACTGACTGAGGCATATAGCCTGGTCCCTAGGAATTCCCTCTGAGTTGAGCTATCACTCATGATTTCTTGACCTTGAGAAGGTATCTACCTCACTTCCAGTTTTAGGCAAGACTGTGTCTAATCTTTCCTCAAGAAAACATCTAATTTAAAAATATTCTTGCAGAGGGGTGCTGGGTGGCTCAGTCAGTTAAGCATCTGACCCTTGAGTTCAGCTCAGGTCATGATCTCGGGGTCGTGGGATTGAGCCTCACATTGGGCTCCGTGCTGAGCATGGAGCCTGCTTAGAATTTCTCTCCCTTTGCCCCTTACCTGATTGTGCACTCCCTCTCAAAAAAAAAATTAATAAATAAAAAATAAAATAACAAAACACATGTAAAAATATTCTTACAGAAAAGGGAAAAATCTATACTTTAAATAAAATTAGGCTAAAAAAAGATCAGAGTTGGAAGGAACTGTGAAGATGATTTAAATTAACACCTCCATTTTGTATTTGAGGCAGAGACCAAGGGAAAGGATGAGAATTGCCAATGTTTACTTGACTAACTATTGTCATGGTGGCTCAGAGTGTAGATTCTGGAGCCAAATGCCTTGAGTTTGAATTCCAGGTCTATTACTTCTAGCTTTGTAACATCCTTATGCCTCGGTTACCTCATCTATAAAGTAGTGGTAATAATGGTCTTTACTCTTGGGGCCATAGTGAGGATTAAGTTGATAACACTAGGGACTGAGTCCAGATGGCTTAACTCCCTGACTAGTCCTCTTTTTATTTCCCTAAATTTTTTTCCATTAAGATCTTCTTTGTATCTATCTGAGGTTCTTCTGGCTTTAGTTTGACCCAGGCCAACTTGTTCTGTTTTTAATCTGGATGTATATGTAGTCACGCATTATGATCATAGGACTCTGAGATCATGTAGACTGGGATTGAATTCCAACTTTACCACGTATAGTTACTTAGTCCCCTTGTACCTCTGTTTCTTTGTTTGTAGACTAGGGTTAGAAAGGCATATGTACCAAAGCTTCTGCACAGCAAAGGAAATAATCAACAAAATAAAAAGGCAACCTGCAGAATGGGAGAAAAACATTTACAAACCGTATATTGCATAAGGGGTTATTATCCAAAATATATAAGGAACTCCTACCACTCAAGAGCAAAAAACACAAATAATCCTATTTAAAAATGAGCAAAGGAACTGAATAGACGTTTCCCCAAAGAAGACATACAAAGAGCCAACAGGTACATGAAAATGAGTAATCAACTTTACTAGTTATCAGGAAAATGCAAATCAAAACCACAATGAGATATCACCTCATATCTGTTAGAATGGCAATTTTGTATATAAATATATAATTTACATATTAATAATTATGATATTAATATATAGTGGAGAAAAGGAAACCTTTGCACACTGTTTATGGGAATATACAGACACAATTTAGAATAAATTTAGAAAACAACATGGAGGCTCCTCAAAAAATTAAAAATAGAAGTACTCCATGATACAGCAATCCCTCTACTGAGCATATTCCCAAAGGAAATGAAATTAAGACTTCAAAATGATATTTGTGCTTGGATGTTCATCACAGCATTATTCACAAGAGCCAAGATATGGAAACAACCTAAATGTCTATCAACAGATAAGTGGATTTTTAAAAATGTGATGTATACAATGGAATATTATTCAGCCTTAAAAGAGATGGAAATCTTGTCATTTGTAACAATACAGATGAAACTTGAGGACATCATGCTAAGTGAAATAAGCCAATCACGGAAGGAAAATACTACATGTTACCACTTATATGATGAATCTAAAAAAGTCAAACTCACAGAAGCAGAAGGTAGAATAGTGGTTGCCACAGGCTGCAGAGACGTATTAGTCAAAGGGTATGAAGTTTCAGTTATAAAAGGTGACTAAACCCTAGAGATCTGCTGTATAGCATTGCCCTGCCTTAGTCCCTTCAGGCTGCTTGAACAAAGCACCAAGGAGTGGGTAGCTTATAAGCCGCAGAAATTTATTGGTCACGATTCTGGATGCTGAAATTCCGAGATCAGGGTGCCAACATGGTCAGGTTAGGGTCTTTTTCTGGGTCATGACTTCTTCTTGCATCCTCACGTGGCAGAAAGGACTAGAGATCTCTGTGGCATCTATTTCCTGAGAGTGCTAATCCTATTCACAAGGGCTCTGTATGACTTAATGACCTGCCCGAGGTCCCACCTACTAATACCATCACTTTTGGGGGTTAGGATATCAACAAATGAATTTTGGGGGGACACAAACATTCAGACCAAAGCAGTTCTTATAGTTAATAATATTGTGTTGTATACTTAAAAAATTACGAAGAGGGTAGATCATATATTATTTTTATCACAAAGAATAATTTGTTTTTCAGACAGGGGGAAACTTTTGGAGTTGATGGATATATTTATGGCATAGATGGTGGTGATGGTTTTACAGCTGTATAATTATCTCCAAGTTCATCAAATTGTATACACTTAATAGAAACAGCTTTTTGTGTGTCAATCATACCTCAATAAAAATTTTTTTAACAAAACTCTTATTTGGTTGCTGATAGGATTAAATGAGCACATATTCATAAAAGGACTTAGCAAAATGCCCGATAATTGTTAAGTACTTAATACATGCCAGTACATTATTAGTATTTATTACAGCTCCTTATGGAAATTTCCAAGTTACAGGGGTATTTTCCTTTTGTAGGTTATTTGAACCGTCAGTGAAAAGAGAGGTTTGGCATCTCACAAATAGGATCCTGGAGAGTATGAAGCCAATGTGACACTCAGGTGAGTTAGATTTATAATTCGCAAGCAGATGTTTAGGCATCCTCTGGGGGATTCTGGGGGAAACTCATTAAAATATGGATTACTGGGTCCCATCTCATAACTGTCGAATCTGAATGCAATAAGGAAGCATATCCCAGGAACATGTATCTTTCAAAGCAGCCTGAATATACTTTATGGGCTACCAGATTTGGGAACCACGGGATTAGGCAGCCACCTAAATGGGGTGACTCAAGGAGAGCCCAACGATTTTCTTTTATATGAATCTTTCCTCTCAGGACCTTCCATTTGTACATCTGTTCATCCATCTGTTCATCCATCTCTCTCCCCATCCACCAACCAAACACGTGTGAGTGCTCAGTGTTTGCCTCCTGACCTGCTGCTGCGGGGATTGGTGCAATAACGACTGATCAATGTTCTTAAAGAGTTGATAGTCTGAGAGAATGGATACAATAAGTATAAATAAGATGTGACGAGCTGCAGAGTGGGATGGGATGGGGAAAATGCAACACCTCTTGCAGGGTATGGTGGGAGAATCCGGAGAAGTTCCATTGTATCCAAGGGCATCACCTCCCCTTGCAATGCTTCTCCGATTTGAGCTGCTTTTGCTCCTGACTGTTTGCATCAGCTACCAATCCTATGGGTGTCTACAGCTTTCTGACTTACTCTTCACCTATTAGATTAGACTTCTGTGGTTGCTCGTATGCTTTCTTAGGAGCTGAGAACTTGATGAAAGTGATGGTTGCATCTTAATTATCACCTCCCCCTGCCCTCCACCTCCTAGTGAGGTGCCTGGCCATGACTGAACATCTGCAGTAAGTGTGCAGTCAACATGGGAGGGGTTGGGTTGTCGTACCGGTTATGTAAAGAGAGGAAGCAGGGGGAGTAAGCCTGGAGGGGCAGGGCTGGGACCAGATCATGGAGCACGTGGAATTTGAATCAAGTTTGGGCTTTGGTTTTTAGGCAATGAGCCCAAGACCACGTGGAAAGCCATATGTGTTGTCTACAAAAAAGGTAAGAAAGGGCAAGAACTCTATCGCAAAGTGGGGGAAAGTACAGAGACAATTTCAAGTATAAACTATGATGGATGACGTCAGATTATGAAGTGAAACAATTATTTCCTTTCCAGTTCCTTTTCAATCCACCTGATGACCTCAATGAGACATTCTCGATTAGGTGCTAGCACTTAAAAATCTCTCTAATACTCTCTAATCCGCCTTTTTAACAAAAAGAAAACACACTTCAGGCTCAGAACCTTGGCTGGTGCATTAGTTATCTATTGCCACATTACTGTATGTAATAAGCACTCAGAAAACCTCTGTGCCTTTCAGCAATAAACCTTTATTTAGCTCAAGATCCTGCAAATCAGCCATTAAGACCAGTGGTTCTGATCTTGGACTGGATTTGCTGTCAAGGTTAGGGTTCGATTCTTAGCTGACCCTTAGCTGGGCTAAGTGGACTCTGCTTTGTTTATTTCTCACATTCTTCCAGCAGCGTAGCCTGGGCCCATCTTCACTGCAGAGGGTTGATCTCAGTCGTACGAGAGCTTTTCATGCCTCTGTACATGTCAAGTACACAATGCAGTATTGGGCAGGGCAAGTCCTATGGCTGGATGCAGAATCAAAGAAGGGAGAAATGGACTCTGCCTACTTAGGGGAACTCAGTCTTGGGGCAAAGAGGCATGGAGACAGGAAGGGACGAAAGACTCATTAATGGTTTCAGTGTATCTAGTATAGCAGGCAAGATTATCCAGCTAGAATTTAGTAGCATGTTTTCCCTTATTATTTTTAAAAACTATCTTTTTGTGGCAAGTGATGCAAGTTTTCAGTGATGGTAGTGATATAAAGTTTTCTTCTAAAACAAATGTATTTGAGACAAATAGAAGCTGACGTAAAGAAAAAGTAGTTTCTAAAAAGTAGCCCATATAGTACACAGCTATGGCGAAAATCAGCAAAGGAAGTGGCAAGTTCCGAAAACTCTGAGCCAGGATGATTGCAGTTGGGACTCTGAATAGAAGATGCAGGCAGACTCAGCAAAAGAGATTTAATAAGCACATGCGTTCAGTCAAGTTCAGTTAAATAAGCATATGTTATACATGGCAGCAAGCTGCCTAGCACAATGGCAGGATCCAGAGATACAGAGATGAGAAACTCCAAGGCTTTGTTTTAAAGCAGTCCGTAACTGAGTCCGTAACTGAGTGGGTGAGAGAGGCATGACAGATAACTTGGACACCCTCGTGTAAATTACATAGTTAGTCGATGTGCTCTGGGTGCCCACAGAAAGGGCACTATACTGAGGCTGGGGCTCCCAGCAAGCCCCCTGGAGGAGCCTCTGGAAGAATGAATAGAGGTTCCCCTGGTAAGAAGGGTGAACAAAGGCATGGAGAGTGTGAAATTCTCCTTGGAAAAGCTTATTCTTTTTTTTTTTTTTAAGATTATTTATTTATTTATTTATTTGACAGAGATAGAGACAGCCAGCGAGAGAGGGAACACAAGGCAGGGGGAGTGGGAGGAAGAAGCAGGCTCATAGTGGAGGAGCCTGATGTGGGGCTCGATCCCAGAACGCCGGGATCATGCCCTGAGCTGAAGGCAGACGCTTAATGACTGTGCCACCCAGGCACCCCGGAAAAGCTCATTCTTATTGAAGCCTGATGTTCGAGACAGGAGATGAGATGGAGGAATTGGGGACAGCCAGTTTGTAGACAGCTCCGCAAAGCTGGACAGTTTAGAACTTACCCTGCTATGGACAAGAGGGGCAGTCAGTGAAGGTTCTCAAGCAGGGAAAAGACATGTATATATACTATATACATGTATTTATATTTATACAATATACACACATTTTTTTCTTCTCTACAATAATTCCTGCCAGGTGGTTTTGCAGTTTCTGTCTGCAAACCTTTAGGGACAGAGGGCTCATTATTCCACAGTTGAGGCTGTTATAGACCTGATTATAACCAGATGCAAATAGACTGGAGGGACACACAACTGGAAATGGGAATCGTGCAGTAATATAGGTGAGGGACGCAAAGGGGCTGAAGGAGTAGGGAGAGTCCAGATGGAAAAACAAAGAACTTCTTTGGTTAATGTTAAGTGCTGTAAAAATGTGAACTGTGGTTGTGCTCACTTTAGCACCCAAGCTTAATGCATAAACAGCTCCCAAACCACCAAATATCTAGTTTTCCTTATAATTGGACAAAGCAACGCTGACACCCAGTGGCTGGTTCAGATTACCCACAGCTCCCAGAGACAGGATCCCTAGGGAGGGAGATGGACGTCAGCTTGCCCAGCCTGGTGGTCAGAGCATCCCAGGATCCTCAGCTCAAAGGGCAGGTCTAAATTCAGCTAGAAACAGCGACCATGTGATGTGTTTGGCACCACACAAAGGATAGTTCCCAGTGAGTTTAATGCAGACAAAAGAGCTAAATTAAACCTGCAGATGAGAACAGCATTGCATCAAAGTCAGCCCCTGCTAAAGCAGAGGCAAAAGCAATTACCCTCAGAGTTCCCCAGAGAGTTCTTATCCAAAGTGCCAATAAGAACATGGAATATTTAAAGGTCAGTTTCTTAGTCAAATCAATACTGTATTTGTATGGCTGTGTCCCAAACTCCCTGCTTTGGATGGAAGTTACTCAGCCTCTATTTTGACAGGGTCACGACATGTGAGAGCAACAAGGAACTTGACAGATCATTTGAGCAGACAGATCCAGGGAGGAGAGGCAAGTTTCCCAGGTTTCAGAGAAAACTAATAGCAGAGCTGTCTGGCGAGACTTAATGGCTGGAGCTCCTGCAGCCATCCTGGACCACGTGATGGGCTACATTCCAAGGATGGTGGAAGGAATCTGGGTCATAGACAAATTCAGGGAACTTCCATACCACCCTGGATTGCAGACCTTCAGATTTTTGTGAATTCTCATTCATTCCTGTCTTAGTTCATTTGGGCTACTATAACAAAAAACCATAGACTGAGTGGGTTAAACATTTATTTCTCACAGTTCTTGAGGCTGGTAAGTCCAAGATTAAGGTGCCCTGATGAGGGCCTGCTTCCTGATTTTCAGATGGCTGTCTTCTCAATGTATCCTCACATGGTGGGAGGGGCAAGGGAGTTCTGGGGTTTCTTTTATGAGGGCACTCATCCCATTCATGAGGGCTCCACCCTTATGACCTAATCACCTTCCAAAGACTCTACCTCCTAGTACCATCCATTGTGGGTTGGAATTTCAACATAGGAATTTCGGAGGCCTACAAACATAGTCTATAACAATGCCCCAAACTTCAGTTACCATCTGTGTGTTGTTGATGCCCATCATTGCCTCGATAGGACTATTTGAGCACCACAGAAAAATGAATGCTCAGAACCAAACTTAGGATCTTCTCCCCACAAACTTGGTTTTCCTACACTACCCCCCATCTTAGTAAATGACACCTCCGTATATTGCACAAACCAGAAAGAAGAGCTCTCCCCGACTCCTACCTTTTCCTTATCCCCATAACTAAAGCATCACAAGGCTTACTAGAGATTCCTTGTATTAACCCACCGCTTAACTCCCTTCCCATCATTGCTCCACCCCCTTCATGCTTTAGTTTTTCACTATAGTGCTTCTTACCACTTGGTACATATTCTACTTGTTTGCTTGATGTCTCTTTCCTTCCTACCAGAGTGTCAGCTTCCCGGTCTGCCCTAGTTTATGTCCCACTGTCCCTCTTCAAATACCCTCTGTTGTATTATATGCTATTATTTTCGTCCTAGCCTTTATCTGCTTCTGAAATTATATTTGTTTACTTATGAGAATAGGAAACTTGTCTGTCTTATTTATAGTTGTTGACTATTTTAGCAAGAAAAGAGTGTTATCTGTTTGGTTCACTACCATATCCCCAGTACTTAGACCAGGGCCCAGTACAAAGTGGGTGTTTAGTAAATGCTTGTTGAATGAGTGAATATGTGCACATGCATGCATCTCCCATCCCTGTAGTTCTTGGGTAGGTGGCTGTTTCTAGCAGAGGATGGTTATTGCCTAAAACTCAGCTACCTGTGCTTTGTAATTTTTGTAGTTTATAATTATGAGAACAAATGTGGCCTATCTGACAAGGACTTAAAAAGACAATCCGGTCTGATGGAGAAAAAAATAATTTCTTTTAAACCTGGCTTCTGAAAAGGGAGGTCAGTTATGGTCTGGAGAATATCATCTCCGGCGTTACAACCTTGTCTGCTACTTTTATTTCTGCTACTTTTCATTAGAGCCAACATCTGCAAGGAATGTGGTTGGTTATGGGTTCAGACCATAGTTTAGCTAGTCCTTGACTGTGTCCACTCATTTGCTTAAAAGAAATTACCCAACTCTATTCAAAACCCTGTGGGGGACGTAGATGGAAGTTCCCCTGCTTCCGCTGCTCATTATCTGACTCCGGATTCGTATTCTTCGTGTATATGCAGGAATACTCTCCCTCCCATCCTCCCTCCCTCACTGGCTTAATAACCTAATGCTTATTTTTACTCTGTAACAATCCAACATTAGTGTTCCTGGTCCTGGACACCTATGAGGGACCCAGATACCTTCTGTCTTGTAACTCTGAGCCCTTCTAGGGCTCTGGGGACTTCGATAAATAGGGAAAGAACAGAAAGGATCATGCATGGGAGGTTTTAATAAGTCAAGTCTGTGATCTCTTTAAAATGTAAATTATACAGTGTCTTACCCTGCCTAACACCTTCCGTGGCTTCCCACTTGCCTTAGAATAAATCCAGACTGTGGCCTACAAGACCCTACATGATTAGACCCTGCCTGTTCTTTGATCTCATCTTCCATCCTTTCTCTCTCCTCACTTATTCTGCTCTGAGACACACAGGACTTCTTTTCTCCTTGTTTCTTAATGTGCTAAGCTTTGATCTGCCTCAAGGCTTTTGTGTTTGTTATCCCCTCTGCCTGGATGCCCTAGTTCAGCATAGCTGTTTTCTTCCTTGACTCGGGAGAACTTAGCCCGGAGAGACCCTCCCCATCTGCCCCAGTGAATGTCCCTTTTACCCCTTCCTCAAAGACACTCTATTTTATTACATTCTATTATTTTCTTCATAGCTCTTATGAGCATCTGAAATTATAATGTATTTGTTTATTAATGAGAGTAATGGATCTATCTGTGTTAAATATGATTGCCCATTCCTGTAGCTTTAAAGAGTGTCTGGCACCTGGTAGATGCGTGCTCCACGTCTACAGAGTGCTTCCCATGCAGCAAACATTCCTTTATATACCACATAGGCATCAACACATTTTATTCTCACAACACTCTATACTGTCGCTACTATTATAATCTCCATTTCACAGAAGAAATTGAAGCCCAGAGAGGTTAAGTAACTTGTATGGGGTGACACTGCTAAGAAGTTGGAAAGCTGGAATTCTGATTCTGTGACTGTAAAGCCAATCAGAAGTCCACCTTTGGAGTAGAATTTGCTGTCATCTGATTATCTCACCACCATCCGATGCGGAGATATGCTCTGTGACCTTTCATTGGGGGTTCCCTAACTTTTCTTGAGCATTCTGGGGCACAGTGCCCACCTGCTCTCGAGTGAACCCACTCCGTTATGGAATGTTAAGTGCCCTTCATGTTGACATACTATCTGCCTTCCTATAGATTCTCTTCAAATGTTCAGTTTCCACCTGCTCCCTGTGCCCAAGGGAAGCCCATCGGCAGTGATGAGGCCTTCCTTCTGAGGCTTCTCTCCCCCCAGGTGGATAGTGCCAGGTTCTCTGGGCATGGTTCCTCTTTCTTTCCTTGCAAGGGAGTACAAAGCTTCTGTCCAGACAATCTATCGCAGAAACCATTGTTTGCTCCTGGACCTCTTCTGGAAAGCTGTGGGTCAGCTGTGAGTTAGCGGGGTTTCTAAACCCATCACATCTGATTTCTCTGAATCTCATCTCACAGCCAGGATGGTAACAAATAAAACCCACCTGGCACAAAGGCAGTTCCTCTCTGGGACGTGGGAGCTGTTATCTGCTGCTCCTTGGATGATGCTATTAGCATTACTTACAGCTCCCGCTCCTCCTTCACGGCCTGAAATCACAAGCATGGGAGAGGCAGATAAAGAAACTGGCTTATAGACGCCGTTCCTTTCATCGCTGATATGCTTGTCCCTTGCGGATTTCTTGCCAAATAATGGAATTGTGAAATGAGGAGAAAAGTTATCACTGGGTAGGGAGTATGGAGATCCATTGTGATGGACTTTCCGGGGGGGTTACGTATTCAGGAGATGGAGGGGGGCAGCATTTATAGGCAGAATAAAACATTTGCCAAAAAGACGGAACAAAACACAACAAAACAGTAACACGGCCTAGGCGAGACTGGCTGACCTGTGTATAAACACCAGCTCCATTTATTTGTTGTATGACTCAGGCAAGTTACTTGACTGGGTCTCCTTAAACTAGGGAAACAATAACTGGCTGACACAGCTGTTATAAGGCTTAATTACACTTTCGTGCTTTATATGCCATAGGTCCG
Organism: Ailuropoda melanoleuca; assembly: GCF_002007445.2. Taxonomy (NCBI): domain Eukaryota; kingdom Metazoa; phylum Chordata; class Mammalia; order Carnivora; family Ursidae; genus Ailuropoda; species Ailuropoda melanoleuca. The sequence goes on along the minus strand of NC_048220.1, from coordinate 104,369,688 downwards.
GGATACGCATTAGTTCAGATCATTTGGGCTCAACTGAGGTTTCTTTTATTTGTCAAAAGTCTCTGTTCATGGGATTTAAATCTCCATTCCAGGCATCTGGCTAAATCTGCATATTAAACAGGGTGGTACTATAGAGCAGTAAGAAGAATTTCTAGTAACAGGAATTGAATATGCTCAGTGCTTTACAGTTTTGTAAAATGCTTCCCCGTCTGCTATTTCTTTTCTTTTTTTTTTTTTTAATTTTATTTATTTATTTATTAGAGAGAGAGAACACAAGCAGGGGGAGCGGTAGGCAGTGGGAGAAGCAGGCTTCCTGCTGAGTAAGGAGCCCCATCCAGGACTCAATCTCAGGACTCTGGGATCATGACCTGAGCCGAAGGCAGATGCTCAACGGACTGAGCCACCCAGGCACCACTCCATGTGCTATTTCATTTAATTCCTGTGGCAGCCCTACGAGGTGAAGATAATAATTCTACGTTTTGTAGATGAGGAAACTAGAACACAGGGAGGTTATTTAACTTGCCCAAGATCACAGTCAGCGATTGATTGGTCACTATTGTTGGCTCAGAAGACCTGGATCGGGAATTTGCCTTGAACTCAGATTTTCTGATTTTTTTTTAATTTAAATTTTAGGCAGTTTACACACAGTGCAGTATTGGAGTAGAATTCAGTGATTCATCACTTACATACAACACCCAGTGCTCATCACAAGTGCCCTCCTTACTACCTATCATCTGTCTAGCCCATCCCCCACACACCTCCCACCAGCAACCCTCAGTTTGTTCTCTATCATTAAAAGTTTCTAATGGCTTATTTCCCTTTCTCCTTTTTTTCTTTTCCCCCTTCCCATATGTTCATCTGCTTTTTTCCTTAAATTCCATGTATGAGTGAAATCATATGGTATTTGTCTTTCTCTGACCTATTTCACTTAGCATAATACCCTCTAGCCCCATCCATGTCATTGCAAATGGCAAGGTTTCATTCTTTTTGAAGACTAATATTCCATTGTGCATATATACCACATCTTCTTTATCCATTTGTCTGTCAATGGACATTTGGGCTCTCTCCATAGTTTGTCTTTTGTTGATAATGCTGCTAATAACATTGGGGTACATGTGCCCCCTCGAATCTGTCTTTTTATATTCTTTGAGTAAATACCTAGTAGTGCAATTGCTAGATTGTAGGTAGTTCTATTTTTAACGTTTTGAGGAACCTCCATATTGTTTTCCAGAGTGGCTGCACCAGTTTGCATTCCCACCAACAGTGCAAGAGGGTTCCCCTTTCTCTGCATCCTCGCCAACACCTTTTGGCTCTTGTGTTGTTAATTTTAGCCATCCTGACAAGTGTGTGACAGAATCCCATCATCAGGGAAGTGCAAATCAAGTTTTCTGATTTTAAACTCTTGCTCTGGATTTCTTTCACTGAACATCCTGGGCTTATAGAAATTTTTTTTTAAAGATTTTATTTATTTATTTGACAGAGAGAGAGACAGCCAGTGAGAAAGGGAACATAAGCAAGGGGAGTGGGAGAGGAAGAAGCAGGCTCCCAGTGGAGGAGCCTGATGGGGGGCTCGATCCCAGGATTCTGGGATCATGCCCTGAGCAGAAGACAGATGCTTAATGACTGAGCCACCCAGGTGCCCTTGGACTTATAGAAATTAACCTTGTGTTACTCTTCTCTGTATCTTCTGGTTTAGTGCCTGGCACACAAAGGGCACCAAACAGGCATTTATAGAATTTAAACAGTTTTAAGCAATTACAGATAACAAATGGATTTGCAGGAATGGAGCTTGATGGCCCTAGTGTACTAAATACGACAACTTATAAATGAGCTCCTCTCCACCCACCCCACACTTTGTAAAGGTTAATTCTGCTCCCATTTCTTAGCTTATTTGTGTCTTGCACTGGAGCATTTTGAAACATCTACAATGACAACAATTATGAGAAACAGTGTCTAGTCCAGACTATCTGTGTTTTTACAAATAAAGGAAGAGAAATGCTGTGAGGATCAGACATTGCTTAGAGCAGTAACATGTAGTAACGGCAAAGGTGTAGGTTTGGGGACCAGTCCTGACCCAGTCCATATAGATCTTTATGGATTATATATCTTTATGCATCTATCCATGACTTTAAGGCAGTCAGCCCACCCCCTATACTGTGGGCCTAGCACACCCTTGGTTTATTATCTTAGTTATTTTATTTTTTCTTCTTGATCTTTCTGGCACTTTGCTTCCTTATCTGTTACTAATCTCCACAGCTCCTGACCCCTGGCCTCATCTCCCACTCTTCCCTGGACCTGGCCCTTGGGACTACTACAGAACTCTCATTCTGACGTTTGGCTTCTCTCCTTGACTAGAATGAATTTTGTTGTGTTCAGTTTTGTTTTTCCTGGCTGCCCCGAGCAACACACACTTTCTTGAGGATAAGTCCCTTCAATTAGCCCTGTTACTTCAAGTAGGAATTGACCCCATAGAACCTATTCATTCATTCCTGTACTCCTTCATTCCATCTTGGTCTGTTTGGGCTGTTATAAGAAAGTACCGCAGACTGGGTGGCGTATAAACAACAGAAATCAATTTCTCACAGTTCTGGAGTCTGGAGGTCCAAGCTTAGAGGGCCAGAGCATTCTGGTGAGGGTTCTCTTCTGAGCTGCAGACTTCTGCCTTCTCTGTCTAGCCTCACGTGAGGGAAGGGGCCTCTCTTATAAGGGCACGAATCCCATGCCAAGGGTTCCATCCTCCTAATGCCATCATCCTGGGGGTTAGGATTTCAACATCTACATTTTGGGGGGGGACACAAACATTCAGTCTGTGGCACCTTTATTCAATCATCCTATACACCTTGAGGATTACCCACCTGCCTGGCACACCACTGCTGGAATATGGGAGTGGGACATGCTCTGGGCTCCATGGAGCGCAGCACGGAGCGGGGAGGTGAGGTAGCATGGCGGTTAAGGGCATGTGGGTGGATCCAGCTTCGAAATAGCTCTGCCACTTGCTAGATGCATAACGTGTGTTACCTTGGTCAAGATGCTGAAGTTCTCTGAGCCTGTTTCTCCATTTGTAAAACGGGGATTTACCTTATAGAATTATTGTGCCATTAAGTGAAATCGTATGTGTTAGATGCTTCGTGCGGCGCCTCACACATGTTCAATATTCAGTTGACATTGGCTGCTGTTTTTATTAGGGAAGGACAGATAAGTAAAGACACAATTTGAATATAATGTGATAGGTGCTGTGCTAGGGGAACTATAGGAAGCCCTTATGCAGATTTCAGAAGCCTTTCTGGAGGAAGTGACACCCAGCTCACACCTCACCAGTGAGTATGCATTAGTCATGTGAAGCAAATATGGAACATTCCAGGGGGGAAGAGAAGCATGTGCAAAGATCTGGATACAACCAACAAGTCGCTTAGTATGGCTGGAGAAAAAGTTCGAGAATGAGTGGTGAGAGATGAGTCATCGTCCTGCTTACTTCCTTTTTCTTGACTCTCTTCCTCTAGTCCCTTTCCAAGTTACAGCCTCATCTCCTTACCTTACTTTTCCTCCTTGCACAGCTGTGATTTGCTAGGGGCAAAGGATGCCCAAGAGAAAGTTGCTTCCCCTCGGTGACTTACTTACAGAATTGCTGATGCAGGTACCCCATGGAAAACTTGGAGCCATATTCTATTTAGAGACATTTCAGCCTTACACAGCAGATCCAGCCACCGCTGTTTGCCTCAGTACCCATTAAGGGGACATTTGCATGGAAATAAATGGTTTCTTCAGTTTGTTCCCCAGGCGGATTTTGTCCTGCAGAGGGCAAGTTGGGGGAGTGAGCAAGAGGTCACTGAGGTGTGCTTCCAACTGGCCCCTGGTAGGAATGCCGGGCTGGGGGACACTTTATGAAGCATTTTGATTTTACTGTGACACAGAAAGCTGTGAACATTCCTAGCCTTGACCCCTGGAATGACAGGGTGTAGGAAACAGGCGGGACTGGTAAGAACAGTGATGGTGGTGTTGACACTGGGAGAGTAGATGCAAGAAATTGGCCTCTCTGATCTGCCATTAGTGGCAAAGAGGTGGCACGTCCTTCTTGTGTTCATCCTTCCTTTATGCATCCATGGCAGGCATTACTAGCTGATGGCAGCACGTTTCTTTTGAGCCCACGTAGGGTCTCTGAAGCCTTCTTTCTTTTATTTTTTTTTTACAATTTTTTAAAAGATTTTATTCATAGTAATTTCCTTTTTTAATTTAAAAAAAATTTTAAAGTCTACTAGCTTTATTGTATATAGACTTTGTGACATCTACCTTGAATATTCAGAAACATTTTTAACTTCCACCTTTCTGGTTGTATTCAAAACTAGTTAGTTACCTGGACTACCGATCTTCATGGGTGAGTTGACATAGTTGATCTTCTCCATACATACATACATACATACATTTATTTATTTATTTATTATATTCAGTTAGCTACTGTATTACTAGTACATCATTAAATTTTGATGTAATGTTCAGTGATTTATTAGTTATGTATAACACCCAGTGCTCATCACAACACGTGTCCTCCTTAATACCCATCACCCTGTTACCCCCTCCCCCCACCCCCATCTGAGACCCTCAATCCTTCTAAACATAGGGCTTTAGGGATCCACTGGTGAGTGTGGAGTCGGGACTAGGATGGAACATGCTAACTGCTCTCATTGCCTCTCTCTCTCTTTCTTTTTAAGATTTTATTTATTTATGTGACAGACAGCCAGCGAGAGAGAGAACACAGCAGGGGGAGTGGGAGGGGAAGAAGCAGGCTCCCAGCGGAGGAGCCTGATGTGGGACTCGATTCCAGGACGCCGGGATCACGCCCTGAGCCTAAGGCAGATGCTCAACGACTGTGCTACCCAGGCACCCCCATTGCCTCTCTTTTGATATGCAGGGAAGGTAAGCCAATCAAAGTGAAGTATTTTATCCAAGGTAAATCTGCAAATTAATGGCAGAGTTTAGCTTACAGTCCTGTGCTCCTGACCCAGATCCCTGAAAGGATTTGCTTTCCCTAAAAGCATCATGAAACCCAGTTAAAGAGCCTTCTTTCCAAAAATACGCTGTTATCATGCTATCCTCCTGCTTGGCATCCTTCAGTAGTTCCCTGTTGTTGTTGTTGTTGTTGTTGTTTCAAGGTCTAAACAACACAGTGCATCACTCTAAGTTTTCCATCTTCTGAGCCCAGCTTCAGTCAAAATGGATTCCAGTACCTTTGTTTATATCTTTTCCATTCCATTTGTCTGCATTTATCCTCCAAAGCTTGGGTCAAGCCTTTTGACCTCTCTGAAACCTGCCAGTTTCAATCCTATTGATCTTCTTCCCCTGAACAACTTTTAGAGTTATGGTTCAAGCCACATCACTTACTGGAGTTTTGGAGATTTTAATGGTGGAAAAATGACATCTGGCCATAGATCTCACTTATTCTGGCCCTAGACTAGAAGAGAAAGCTGTACGTAAGGGCTGACCTTTTAATGTACATTGACACTTTTTTATACACAGACAGCCTTAGGCCAATCTGATTAAAGTTCCATTGGTTTGAGGCCCATTGAGAAGAGGTCTGGGGTACGTAAGGGGCTTAGAGAAGTCCCTTTCTCCAGAGGACTTCATTTGTACACATCGTCTCTTCTTTTCCCTTTATGTTCTTCTTTTTTCAGTCTATCTGTAAGGCAGTATCTCATTAATGAGTTAGTTAATTAAATATTTATTAAGCACTTTCTATTTGTCTGGCACTGTTTGGGGTTGGGAATACGAAAATAAGACAAATTCCCTTCTCTTGTGGAACTGGTATTCAGATAGGGGAGACAAACAAGACACAAGTAACAAATAATGCTTTTCTTGTCTAGCACATTCTAAGGGAACACAGTGTGTACTCAGCAAACAGTAGTTATCTTGGCTTATTTGGTATCTATCTGGTTCGGTGCCTACATGGTATACTTGGTGGATGTGTGTGCTCATTTATTCAAGTATATTTACTGAATGTTGGAATATCCAGGAAGAACCTCTTTAGTTAGATCCCTGCCTGCAGTCAACCAAGATGGTCCAGAAACATGCACTGTGGGGTTATGTAGTCTTAGAGTTAGTACCATACTTCTAAATGCAACTGTATTTAGAGTACCGTGTCCCATGATGGGCACCACATTGGATCTAGAGAGTGAATGATGGAGGGTGCCTGATTTGGTATGAGGTGTTGGCACCATGTTGCCAGAAAAAGCTTTGAAGTAACTGGAACTATTTTGGAGAATAGTCTAGGACTTTGGTTGAAAGGTAGGCAATGGTAATAATGTAAACATGCTGTAAACACTTGAAGGGCTAATGTATGTAAAAATGAATATTTTTTTCTGTGCATCCCCAAAGATAAAATCAGGACCTGTGAAAATGCCAAGAGGCAGCTCTTAGTTCAATTTAAATGGTCCCCAAATACACTATATAGTCTTTTGTGGAGGGAAGCTCCTTGACACTGGAGGAGTTCAAGGAGAAGTCACAGTGTTTGTTCTGCGCATTCAAATATTAAGAAAATGTTTGTTCCAGGCTATCTCCAATAGTTGTGTTGACTTTGTATCTAATAATTATTTATTATAGGAATCATTATTCTGTTTTATGGTCTAGAAAGCATTTTTATGTAAATTTTCTGATTTGATTTTCAGAAAGAAAAGATTTGTACTATCCCCATTTTACAGATAAGCAATCAGACCTTAGGAATCCCGTTATCCCTGGACAAGCCGAAACTATGGTGTATATGTCTTAGGACCCCACAAACAGTATTCTTCCTACAAGGTTTAAACATGCTTGTTGATTTATCTTATCAATCAGAAATGATAGGATCATGGTTGACAATTCCTTTGTACCCCTTATATCCCGTTTTGTTTTGATTTTGAAACAGCCTCTGTTTTACTATTTCTAATTTTCTCTTCTAATGCCCGCATGTTTCTTTTTTTAACCACTCATTTTTTTCTTAAGATTTTATTTATTAGAGAGAGAGAGCACAAGCAGGGGGAGCAGCAGGCAGAGGGAAAAGCAGGCTCCCTACTGAGCAAGGAGCCCAGTGCGGGATTCCCAATCCTAGGACCCTGGGATCATGCCCTGAGTAGAAGGCAGCCACTTAACCAACTGAATCTCTCAGGCATCCTTAATACCCATATTTCTTGCTGCTTTTGACTTTTCCTTTCCACATTGAAAAATATACATGTATATATATATGTATGTATATATATATACACATATATATGTGTATGAATATACCTATTTCCTCTCTACAAGTTACCAAGTACATTAACTGGTTGATCTAAGAGGTAGTTCCTAAGGGACCTCACTGGAAAAAAAGCAGATTTTTAAATGTTGAGATGAGCTAGTGAAAAAATACTGAAGGGCATTAGAAGGAAGGCTGGTCAATGTGATTAGGTTATCTGTATCTGCTAATCATTTCTAAAGATTATGGAATTATTTACATATTGCCTAGAGAATTTCATCTTTGTGTTTCTTCCCATGTTGTTACTCCAGTATCTTACTTATCTAATTTTAGCCCATCCTTCAAGGTCTGGCCTCAATCTTACTTTTTCTAGAAACCTTCTGTAACCGTCTCAGATCATGGAGTTTGTGGGTTGTTTTTGTTTGTTTGTTTGTTTTTTGGGTTTTTTGCCTTATTTGCCCACATGTAGCATTTATTATGTATTATGTTCATTTCATTCCTGTAAATTCTATTTTAAAATTGCTTTACATTTGTAAGTTACCTGTTCCTGCTTGGACTATGAAATCCTCAGTTGTATGTTTTCCCCTTGCTTTGCATACCCTGAATCTCTTATCAAAACAGTGGGTACCCAGGAGTGTTGCTAACTACTTGATGACTTTGAAATCACCTTTGTGAGCATCAGTCTTCCCATTGATAAAATGTTAAAACATATTTTCCATTTGCCCCAAAACGGAGAAGTAACATATAGCTTTGACCCTAGGACCCAACGACCTTGAATTAGAATCTTGGCTCTGTCACTTTCTAGAACTGGGAAAGTTTCTTCACTTGTCTAAGCCTTATCTGTAAAGTGGGGGTTGTGATATTATGTACCTTCAGGGGACATTGTGAAGGTTAAATCAAGGGATGAGCAAAATTCTTAAGCACAGTGCCCGGCACATCGTTAATGCACAATGAATGTTAGAAGTTATAGTAAATGCTGTTGTTATTCTTTTTAGCACAGGATCTGTCAGATAAAATGACCCAAATTTGTTTAAATGATTTGGTGCTCTGACTGTAGGGATATATACTAGTAAATCAAGAGCCCTATTTTAGGTATGTATGTATACATTTGTATGCTTGTACTTATTTATTTATACCTAGCCATGTCCTAAAAAGGATTTAAGGCAGCTTATTAAGATGCAGAGCATATAGCAAGGTAAAGTAAATTTTAAAATAAGAGAAATGATGCTCAAGGAAAACCAGGAAGGAGAAAATAAAAACTTAGAAATGAGGATCGCATATAAAATACATGCTGTGAAGTATTTTACCCCTGATGGAAGTGGGCTACAAATCTGGTTTAAGTTTCTGAGGAGCAAAGAGTAAAACAAAATCAGTTATCCAATTTACAGGGCCCAGGAGGTAAAAACAGTCAAACTGCTTATGAAAAGTGTCAGGATTTTTCCTGGTGGTGTTGGAGAAGATGCTCTTATGGCTTAGTTGGTGGCTATGCAGTGTAATGGACGATTTCCTTGTGGTGGTTTTGAAATAGGCTCACAAATTTTTTGAGACTCCGTTCTTCCGGGGGGCGGGGACTAATTCTCCCCTTAGGTGTGAGACTTCTGACATAAGGACAGAGAAGTCATCCTGGTCTTCTTGCTCTTTCTTTCTCTCTGGGATGCTCACTCTCGGGGAAACCAGCTGCCATGTTGTGAGGACACTCAAGCAGCTGTGCATGTGGAGACATCCTTGTGCTGAGGGACTGGGGCCTCCTGCCAACAGCCGTGTGAGTGAGCCACCTTAGAATCAGATCCTTCAACTTCTGTGAGGCCTTCTTGTGTCTGCAGCTCTGTCTGATATCTTGACTACAGTCTTAGGGACCCCAAGCCACCGCCCGGCTTACCCGCTTCTAGATTCACAGCCCTCAGACACTGGTGAGGTGATACGTGTGTGTTGTTTCAAGTTGCTAAATTTGAGGGCTATTTTGTTCCACAGCAGTAGATAACTAATGTAGCTCTCAACACCTCCTGCAGAGAGCCCAGTGAGGAATTTCAGGAGGATACTTCTCATGGTGACCCCCAGTTTATGAGTGCACGTTATGTGAGCATGGTCAGTGAGACATAAAAAAGACTGAGAGCTGACGGTTCCACGAGGGGAGGTGGACACACAGACCATCAGCTGTAATGCGAGGAGGAATACATCAAGTTAACAAGTGATAAGATCTGGGAGCTTAGGGAGAAATACCTGTTGAGGGTTGTATGGAAGAGGTGGCATTTTGGTTGGTTGGTGTCAGATTGTATATTAGGTAGTATTCCTTTGGTCACAAATGCACAAACCCCTTGTCTTAGATAATGTTCCCCAAGAAGCAGACTCTGAGATGTAGCCTTGCAGGCAAGGCATTTACTGGGGACTGTTCTTGGGGACAGAACCTGCAAGGGAGTAAGGGAAGTAGGACTAGGCACAGGGAGTGTTGAACTGCAGTTTCAACAGCAGCCTCGGCCAATTTCATGGGGAATTCTGGAGCTGGGTTAGCATTTCAGAATTGTCTTGAATTCAGACAGGGGTCTGCACCTGAGTACCTGGCATTGATCAATCATCAGGTGTGAGCTGCTTCTGGGGAGGAGCATAGCCTTGGGCGAGACAGTTTCATGCAACTATGGGCAAGTGCTGGACCATCAGCAGGCAACACTCATGGCCACTGAAGGAACGAATGCCTCATTTCTAAAGAGGGGTAAGGGCAGCAATCATAGCATCCTGCTTAGGCAGACTTGGGCAGCCATCATTATCATCGTCATCTTCAGCATCATCATTAGCATTGTTTATTGCCTCGCAGATCTGAAGAGCCAGTGGCTATGGCTAGTTTCAAGCCTGGCTGGATTCAGAGTCTCAAAGAATACTATCAACAATAGGTCTTCTTCTCTGGACTCTACATTTTCTTTCTGTTGGCCTCGTTCACACTCCCAGGTCATGGCAGAGGAATGTACTTAGGTCTAGGCTTACCTCCTGTTACTCACGCATCTCACTGGAAAATGCTGTCTTTCTCACCATTCCTAGCAAAAGTCTGGGCTGTCATTAACTTCCTTGAATCACCTGCACACCTATTATTAACCAATCATGGTGGCCAGGGGACACTAGGCTCTGACTGGCCAAGGCTGGATTATGTCCCTGTCCCAGAGCTGGAGTGTGTGGTCACTCCCACACAAACCATGTGAACTCAGTCACATGAAAGAGTGGGATCTCAAGGGAAAATTGGAGTTTTGTTACCAAGGGCTGACAAATAGAAGTCTTTCATAGGTGGGTATGATGCCAATAGGAAGTAGAGGAAAAGAAGGTCCTTCTAAGCCAAGGGACTAACTTGAGCAGTGACTTGGAAATATTAAAGTATCTGGCTTGTTCAGTGACTCCCAGGTGGCATATATTTATACATAAAGACATTCAATATGTAAAAATCTTTGTCTCCCCTAACTCAGACCTAGACCCGTACCCCTTTAGTCAAGGGAGGAAGAAACATTGGCAGTGATAAGTTATGCAGATAATATTTTCAAATGCACACAGAGCCCAACCACAAGAGACACTGTGCTCCCCTGGGAAACCTATCTGAAAGCCAGGGGACCAGGAGAAGGAAGAGGGCAGGAAGAAAGAAGGACAATGAGGTCTGGCAGGTTTTGCTTGCAGCTGGAACAAGGCTGAATGAGCCAACGATTTTCCCTGAGGCTGTTCTGTCAGGACCAAAGTGGGTTGGGCTGGCTATGGCAGCCTGGGCAGTCAGCTCTGAGGCACACGATGACAGAGTGTGGACCTGATAGGAATTTGTGTTGCTCTCTGAAGCATGGTAGCTTTGGTGATTACCACGGCAGCTGGGAGTGAGGAATTGATCCGCACAGTTAAAAGGCCACGGTGCCTAGGAGAGAGTACTGGGCAAAAAATGGGGCTACCTGTGCTGGGGGACTCACGTCTCATAACCACGTGGGCCAGTCATCTCGAAGATATCATTTGTGAAAAGACAGCAGGGCAGCCACAGATGGATGACCCCTGAGTCTCTGTCTGGATATGAGGAGACACAGAAAGTGTGTTTGGATAGGTATCCGGGTGGCATACCTCTCAGGGGCAGTGCACAGAGTCCCCAAAGGGAGGGCATGGGCATTCAGTTTGAGTTCAGTTAAGTCTCTGGCCTGTTCTGACCTTGCTAGGAGAGATCAGAGAAACTTTCACCATGACACTGACTATACACATGGAGCTGGAAGGAGAGATGATCTGCTTATATCACATCATTTGAAAGATGAGAGAAAGGGTTGTGGTTTTTTTTAATGATTACAGTAAAGGATACTAACAAAGCTTGGGGTTTTGCACTTGATCTTATAATTCTGCTTTCCTTGATTTGAAAATCACTTTCCCCACTAGGGGATCAGACAGTACCGACCAACCAAGTTAAAGCATACTTTCTGAACTACAGGAAGTGATAGAAGAAAAGTTACAGGGAAAGAGCTAGAAAAATATGTGGGCTCTAAGAAGGTTTTCTGAGACAGGTACAAGGTGGGGCATGTCTAGCTCAGAAGATGCAGCTAATTCACTCAAGTGATGAAGGGCAGTGTGATCCAGGGACAGAACACTGGACACCAGTTTCCCGAAGTATTTCTCATGAAACAACAAATCCTAAAAAAATTCTCTATTCCTTGCGCAATATGTTCATTTCACTCTGGAATATTTACATAGAACATGAGTTTATTAGAGGCTCTGAGAAGTCCTGCAGCAAACAAAGCTGCTTAACTACTTAATCAAGTGTTTATTAAAATGCATTTGAATCTCTTTTAGCTTTTTATTGCAAAATACCTGTTAACATCCCATAGAAAGTACTTCGAAAAATGCTATGACAGATAAATTGTATGACTTTGGGAATTTCTCTTAGGCTCAGCCTTTCCCTGTAAAATTACATGATTAGGTTAAATGTGTTCTCTCATTCCCTCTGAGCTCCTTTGATTCTAATTATTGCACATTAGTGGTGTGATTAAAACAAGCAGCCAGGAGGCAGGGTGATCTTCTCTAAGCTACTGTTACCTCTCGCCTGGATCACTGCACTAGTCTCCACCCAGGTCTGCCACTGCCAATCTTGTCCTCCCTAAAACATTCCCGCCACTGCAGCAGAGACACCTTCTAAAATGCAGATAAGATCATGTCACATCTCTGCCCCCAAACCTTCTATGTTTCCTTCCAAGCTCCAAGGCAGAAAGTCCCTAAGAAGGCATTATAACCAGAGAGCCTTTGCTCACTAGCCACCAAATACACAGTGAAATCAACCATTTTTTAGGTTAGAAACAATACTTATTGTTTAAACAAAATGGAGGGCATCAGAAAGAAAAGTTTTCTTAGGCTGGATGCTGGATGCTGAATGTGGACGTGCAGTGTGCAGACCCCACGGCGGCTTGTTAGACATGCAGGACTCAGGCCCTCTCCCAGACCTTCGGAATCACAATTTGCATTTTAACAAGATGATTTGTGTGAACAGTACAACTTGAGAGGCACTGTCCTAGAGATAATCCTAGTCACTGCACAGACCACAGTGAGGCCTCAGGGGTCAGGATAAAGGCAAAGGCTTGAGGATCAGGCCTGGATTTGAGTACAAACTGTGTTGTGCCCTCGGGCAAGTTCTGTAGCACCTCCCAGCCTCTGTCTCCTCATCTGTAAAATGGGAGATAAAAATACTAGTGCCTAGCTCCCTAATTTATTACAAAGATTAAGTGACACAACATTAGAGACAGTCTTTATGAGTGCGTTGGCATACAAACCTTAATACAAGCTAGACTCATATACTGGGAAGCTCCTATAACTCATAGAGGCCCTCCAGCCTGCAGTGTTATGGTCTAGGGGTAAGAATGTAGTAGGGGTGAGATGAGAACAGGAAACAGGGGTAAGATTCATGACCTTGTCCAGGGAGTAATGGAGCATGCACGGTGGGCTTGGAAGGAGCTGGGCTTACTCAGTGCTCGCCCTCATGGAGCCCACAGCCCGCGGAGCCAGGGACGATGTCAGTGGGAAACTTAAGTGCCACTGAAAATAGACCTGGCCATTCTTTGTCCCTGTTTGGCCCCAAGCTTGCTGCAGCAGAGCTCTGGTCCCAGCTGTTCTTTCTCCCTGGGGAATTCGAAAAAGTCTCATTTTCTCCTGTTCCTCAAGGTATTATTTTGTCCGTTTGGAAGGGGAAAAACACCCATCAGCTGTTTTCGATGGAAAATATCTTTTTCTTTTTCCTGTATAAGATCATATTTTTCCAGGGTTTTCTGGGTCACTGAAACCTCAGTGTGTGTCTATTTATCTCAGACTCTTGGGTGACCCCTTCATTTGTCGAGCAATCTCTCCTGTTTACACAGGGCTTGGCAGCCTCTGGGATGATTTTTCTAAGAAAGACATCTCTCTCTCCTAGTCTGGCGGAACTGGAGGCCCTCCTTGGTAAGGCTTGTGCCTTGACTACAATTGGAGAGTGAGGTAAACACAGGGATGAGGTAATTGTTGGATCTCTCCCACCCAGCTGCCGCCCTCCATATTACTCGCATATTCGAGAAAGCTCTGTGAGTGCTCCGAATGCAGCTTTGATACGATAATTCAAAATACTGGTGTGGGGAGGCTTCAAAGAACCTGCTGGCTCGTTTCTATAATTGTGATGAAATTTAAGCAGTATTGTTGGTATAGGAGCTTTGTTGGAATTTTCCAGTAAATAGTTTCAGGAGAATAGGGACTGTACCTGTCAGTTGAAAATAGTGCTGGGGTGCCATCTGACTCTGATGGTGGCAAGAAACAGCTCTCTGAGAAAGCCAGGAGAACAACAATCACTTGTCTGGGAGAAGGGCTACCCCCAGGCCAGAGAAATAAAATTCTGTTCTAAGTGAAACCATCTTTCAAATTATCATCTGAGGAAATCCTGTGGAAGACTTGTGATCAGTGAACACTAGTTACGTGTTCTTGTTCTCATAAAACAAAAGCAAGAACAGCGACTACTGGTTTCAGAGACTGATCTGACTCGGTGACCTCTTGGAAACAGGGAGTCAGTGATTGTTCAGTTTACTGAGATGGAAAACACTAGGTATATGAGTGTCCTGCACAGTGTCTGCCCAAATGTGTTTTCTGTTCTTTTCTTCCCTTTTAATGTTTCTCTTAATTTTCTTAAATCTCTGGTTTGTCTTTTATTTATAAATGCTAACAGTACGAACTTCTTATTTGTGTAGTTTTAGCTGTGAGATTTGAGAACAAATGCTTAATCTTTTAAACCTTGGTTTCTCCATCTGTAAAATGATTAGTTTGGATCAGATTATTTCTAAAGCTTCTTCCGACCCAAAAGTCTGATTGCCAAAGACACTACATTATTTGATGACGACTTGCAACAAGTTGGCAATTAACGATTAGCTGGCAGCTAAAGCAAAGTGTGAACTAGAGGATATGGTAGCTGAGATCTTAAAAATACCTGCTACTTTTCAAAACAACGTGAGCCATGTTGCACTTTTATCTAGAGTGTGTGGGTGTGGGTATGCATGCCGATGGAAGACACTGGTGAAAAGTCTGCATGGAGTTAGGGATGATGGTACAGCGATATAGGGCAGGGAGGGAGAATACCTGGCGTGTCGCCATTATTCCTGTGGGCACTTCCGATGCCTAAGGGCAGACATTGCTAATCAACCTTATCACTTGGTTTAGTGCTTCAAAGTTAACAAAGCTGTGATGGCATCTATTTGTCTCTCCTAGTAGAAGGCATAAAACCCGTTAACACTGGCCCTATCGGCCACGTTCTCTCTTTTAAGATACTGACGGCTCTTTTCATTCGAATATTCTTTCATTTATTCATTCGACACATATTTTTAAAGCTCCTACTATGTGCCAATCACAGTTCTTGGTAAAAATTACAAGCAAATAGAGAAGCAGACAAGAAGTCCCTTTCTTCGTGGACCTGTCATTCTAGTGGGAGCAGGGGAGGAGAGATAGACAATAAACGAGTAAATAAATAAAATATACAGGTGGTAGGTGTTAATCAGTACTATAAAGAAACCAAAGCAGGGGGCCCCTGGGTGGCTCGATCAGTTAAGTGTCTGCCTTTGGTTTAGGTCATGATCTCAGGGTCCTGGGATTGAGGAGCCCTGGCTGGGCTCCCTGCTCAGTGGGGAGTCTACTTCTCCCTCTCTCTCTGCCCCTGCTCCCTGCTCATGCTCTCTTTCTCTCTCAAATCAATAAATAAAATCTTTAAAAAAAAAAAGCAGGAAAAGGGTAAATGGAGTGAATTTGTATGGGTTGGAATTGCAATACAGTTTTTTTTTTAAGATTTTATTTATTGATTGGAGAGAGAGAGCACACATGGTGGGGGGAGATATGGGGGGGAGGGGCAGAGGCAGAGGGAGAGACGTGGGGCTCAGTCCCAGGACCCTGAGATCATGACCTGAGCCAAAGGCAGATGCTTAACTGACTGAGCCACTCAGGCGCCCCTGGGCTACAGTTTTAAATAAGATTGTCACCAGAGTCTTCATGGAGGGGACATTTGAGGAAAGACTTAAAGGGGATGAGAGAGGTCGGTGAGCATGATAGGCTAGCCAAGGCCATGTAGTGTTGAGGTTGTATAGAGAAGCAAAAATCATCTTAATGTGGAAATACTGATGAATGACTACTTGTAAAATTAGCCCCACTCCAGCATTTCTCTCTGCTTAGCCATTTTTTTCCTGACTTATCATGTCAATATTTTGGTTGGCAAGTTGCTGATAATTAATATATATAAATATCAAATAATACAAGCAAGAATAATTCCAAAGAGTTGTAAAGTAAAATTACCAATTATAGTAAAGATGATGATTTTATGAAGCTGTTGGAAGTTATGTTGGAAAAGTGCTTGATTATAAGCAAATAGGATCTGAATTTTTACAGTTTACAACTGAAGAAGAGAATCACTAAGGACTAAATGTGATTAGCTTTTTCAAAGAACACGTTTAATTGAAGGACTGTAAAAAGACTTTGGGACAATTTTTATTATTCTTAAGCATTTTTGAAAACATGACCCCATGAACGAACACCTGTGAACATCAAAGAAAAGGAGGTTGCATCTTGCCTTGAAATGTTTTTGAAAAAGTGTGCCCCAAACCCCACCACACTTGATTTACTCTTTGTTTCTTTTTAGAATTATCATGGAGTTTCAACAATATCCTAAACATGAGCTAAAAATAATTTACTTTAAATATTTTGGTTTTAGTTTTCAGTTGAAGTCCCAATAGTATCTCTTCTACCGTTTAGCATGACATTTGAGGATTTGTTTTAAGTGGATTCACTTTAAACTGGCTGATTTCCATCATTACCAGTAAAATTCCCCTGATAAGACAAGCTAAGTTTGGAAGGATGAAGGAATTCACTCAAGGTCACATGGCTAGAAGGTGGCAGAGACTAGGCAGTGCTTTTTTTTTTGTGCTTCTCAGAGGAGATCAAAGTCATATTCAAGTAATCCTCTAGCTGATTTATGGTTTTGAACCCACATGGGAAATTAAGGCTCCTAGACAATTCATTGGAAAACCAGCATAGTGACTTTGTTTTGTTTTTTTTTTTTTTTGAAAGAATGTTTTCCCTTTTAATACAAATGTTTTGGCACCTAGAAACAAGTAAGTGTGGACATGATTCTGATTTGTAAGACATTCCTCATAGCTTATGGCAGTCTTGAAGAAGGAATGGTGGCTTATAAGGCCTGAGGAGGAGGAGGAAATGAACGTCTGCAGAATGTTTTAGTGATGCCTTCCTCCCTTAGAGTATAGGTGGATTAAGGCCTCTAATTTTGAGTAGGAAACAGAGTACATACTGCACTAAATAATGGACAAGTAATTTTAGGAGCCGTATGTTTCCTTTTACTCTTGGGGGCTCTTAGAGGAGAAATAGATACTTTCCTGACTTTCCAGCCTGTTTACTTTGGAAATACCCTGCATTTCTTCATTTGACCCCAGAGCTTGAGATCCTTGGTGTTTTGAGGAGTGCTAGGAAAGTTTTGAATTGGCATTTTGCTTAAATCCACATGAGGAGATACTTTAATTCACTTCTAAATATAGATTTATAGGGGTAGCTGGGTGGCTCAGTTGGTTAAGTGGCTGCTTTCGGTTCAGGTCATGACCCCAGGGTCCTAGGATTGAGTCCCGCATCAGGCTGTCTGCTCAGCAGCGAGCCTGCTTCTCCCTCTTCCTCTGCCTGCCACTCTGCCTACTTGTGCTCGCACATTGTCTCTCTCTGTCAAATAAATAAATAAATAAATAAATAAATCTTTAACAATAAATAAATAAATAAATAAATATAGATTTACAGATGGCTAGGATTGGATTCCCACGAATACGTAAACACTTATGGAACTGACATTAGGAATCATCTCATTTCCTTTTTTCATTGTACCCTGAGGTTGTACACAAAGGGAAAGCAATGTACCTGGGTCACACAGCAAGGCAGTGACAGATCGCACACCAGAATCAATATGTTCTGAATTATGGTTGGGTGCTCTAGTTCACCCCAATATGAATGTCATTCCTGTACGTATTTATGCATGACTAGTCAGCATATCTGTATTAAAGATGTTGCTAGAACTATTTTTCTCTCCATTAGTCCCAGTACCTTAAGAAGAACACACCGTGTTCTGCAGTTGCACCCAGAAAATTGGTCACATGGTGTTAAAGTTCAGAGTATGTCATATAAAGCAGTATTGAAAGACCTGACTAGCTGTGTGACTTTGGGTGAGTCTTTAAAGTCCTCGCTACCTTGGTTTCCTCATTTGCTAAATAAAAGTAAGAAAACTGCCTTCACAGGCTTGTTTTAACAGTTAACCGGGGTAATTGATATAAAGCAGCAAAGTACTTGAAAATGCTTATAATCAGGTAGGACACAGCTCAAGAAATGCTAACCGTCCTTGTGGTCGTCATCCTGAGCTCTGGTGGCCACCGGGTCGTCATCATTAGCTTTGCTATTGTAAACTGACACGTTGAAATCAAACCAGTGAACTGTCCTTTGAGCATATCCAGCCCAGCCTTGGTCTGATGACTTCATCTTCTTTCTAGCATCCCTGCCGTGGGACCAGCCAGTCTTAACTTGAATATCTTCAGTGCCAGGGAACTACTTTCTTCCTTAAGGAGGAAGTTCTAGTTCCAGAAAGGATTTTAAAAACAACTCAGTTGAGCCTTACAAGTCTCTAATATTGAAAATAAATTGCCTGTCCTGGTATCATTACTCACATCTGAAATGATTTATATACCAGTTATGTAAGGGATTTGTTTCTACTGTTTCTCATAAAGATTATGGATCAATTAGGGCCTTGTTTTTTCCTTGTAAAAGCATGAAGATCCCAGGCCCAAACCTGGAAATTGGCTGACCAGAGGAGGAGGCAGAATGCCCCAGCAGTCTTCGTTTCCAACCTGACCTTTGTTACCAGTTGTCATCTGGGCTGAGGAGCCCTTACTGTTCTGCCAGGTCACCCTTCTCTGAGCCTGTCACTCTTCTCACTTCATTTGGCTGGCTGACGGTGGGGGTTTGTTATTACCTAAATCGTGCCCGATACTGCTTTTGATCTTAAGGATACAAAGGTGAGCAAGATAGACAGACAAGCTATGTGGTCTCATAAAATGTACAACCTTATATGGAAGACACAGCAAATGAGTAAATATAGGAAGATGACAATTTCATTGAGTGGTATGTGCTATGCAAAATTAAAACTGAGCAATAGGGCAGATGCCATGAGGGAGTGAGCAGACATTTAGATTGAGCAGTCAGTGAAAGGGGGACGTTTAAGTGGAACTCTTCATAATAAATAGGAGACAGCCATATGAACACCTAGGAGCACAGTGTTCCAGGTGGAGGGAACATCAGGAAAAAATAAGCTTGGTGAGTTAATGAGCAGAGCAGTTGGAGGGAGCTTTCCAGGCATGAGGTTGGACAGGTAAGCAGACCTGAAGACCATGGAGAGGAGGTTAGGTTCCCTTCTAATGCCATCGAGGTACAACAGAGGGTTTTAAGAAGTGGAGTGATACTATATGATCGACGCTTTTCAAAGATATTTTTGGCTGGTAGATGGATAAGAAAGGGTCAAGAGTGAAAGCAGGAGGTCAGTTAGGTTGTTGGAATCATCTAGGTTAGAGACAATGCCGACTTGACCTGGGGTCTTAACAGTGGTGACGGAAAGAAGAAGACAGACTCAGGGAATACTTTGGAGGTAGAGCTGACAGCAATTGCAGGGGGTGAGGCAAAGTAAGAATCAAGGAGGCCTCTAGGTGTTGGGCTTCAGCAGTTGGATGCCTGGTGGTACCATTTACCAAACTGGGGAAGTTTGGGGATAAACACGTTGGGAGATGAAAATGAAGAGTTCTGTTATCTGTTATGGGCCTATTCCATTTGAGAAGGGTCTTGGGCCTCTAAGAGGCTAGAGGATGCTATAGCTCAACATACAAGCCAGGGGTAAAAATACAAACTGAGAGGTATCAGCCTAGGGTGGTATTGAAGGCCATAGGCCTGGAGAGAGCATTGACAATGTGCTGTAGCAAAAATCCACTTATAAATGTTAGCTGATAGCAGTCATTGCATTAGCAGGTACGCCATTCAAATTTTCTTACTTTGTCTTCCTTCAATTGAGAAAACACACCCAGAGGGCTATGAGGGTACAAGATGTTGACTGGGATCAATTACAGAGATGCTATCTCCTTTCAGCTCAGTGAACTTGAAATCATCAGATGAAAGAGAGATACACAAGTTGCTAATTACAAAACAGAGGAGGTTGAAAGGGGTATGAAGTGCAGGGATCAGCAAGCATTGGGCCAGGGGACCGGAAGGAGCAGTTAGTTTGGTGGTTATATTAGGAAAGACTCTACAGGGAATATGCAATTTGTAGGGAAACTGAAAGATAAAAGACATTTTAGAGATTTGAAAAAAAGGGGTAACAGCACATTGTTGGCAGAGGGAGACTGGCAGAGAATGGATTGCCGGGGGGAGGGAGGTATGGAAAGGGGCACAGAGAAGGATCACATAGTAGGATCTCAAAACAGATTTGTGGAATGAATGCACAATATCCCACTGATGCCATTTCTCCTCTGCCTGAAGTCAGCCCTTGAAATGGATTTGTTCCTGTGTTCTGAGATGTACATCTTGCATAGCCCAGGGAAAGTAGCAGGAGCCTTTCACCTTGTGCTGAAAATCGAAGGGCAGGGAAGAAACAAACTTCTCCCAGAAGGCCAATAATGATGACACTCAAGATTGTAGATGGCAAGCTTGTTCCAAAGGTACCATTGGGTATCCAGGCCGCCTTGCAGTAAATCACACTGCACCAGGTCTCACGGCACATTATGGGCTGTCTTGGCGCGTTCTCTCTGGGGGAGCAAGGACGACAGATTCAGAAAGTGAAATGCAAGTCCTCAGGGAATGCCAGAGCTAGACAGGCACCCGGCAGTGCCCATACCCTCACTCACCAAATACGGGAACTGAGGTTTAAAGAGAACCATCTCCCACCTAGCTGACATAACAAATGAGTGGCTGTGCAAGCACCAAAACATGGTTCCTCTGATTCATGACCTTGAATGAATTTTCCACTGTGCTTACCACTTGCTTCCTTTCTTTGAGGTTGGAAGTGTTTTGCAGCCTCAACTTGGCTGGTCTCTGGCTACAAGAGAGCAGCTACCGTCTGCCACTGTGGGGCCCTCCTCCCCAGCACACCCCCCTCTTGCCTTGCTCTCAGGAGGATGCAGATTGAATGGTGGATAGAAGCTTAATTGTTTTCCCTCTGTGAGGAATCATGACATTTTATGATAATGAAGATTGTCAGTACAGGGACTGGTGGCCCTTCAGGTGTGGTCATTGTTGAGGAGTCTTTAAAGTCCCCATCTCTGGGCAAATCTTCTTCACACCAAGTTTGGCTGGAAGGGATGGTAGCTATCCTTGGAACTTGATCGATTTACTTTATGCCTCCCCAGAAGCCAGAGTATCCTTTCTCCCCCTTCCAAGCTGCTGTCTGAATTGCTTCCCAAATGACCCAAGGGCAGACTGTTGGCTTTGGCTCCTGCCCTCGTCCTGGTTCTCCCTTGGAACCTTCTTGTCTTGGGGCTGGTGTGATTCTTTGTCTTAGAAATGGAAAACTAAGATACTGTCAGACCACAGGGAAGGTGGGGGTGGGGGCCTGTGTGGGAGAAATAGAAGGGGTATGGGTGAGGTCATGTGACGAGGACCATAGGGAGGATAGTGGTGGGAAGTTGGCAGAGAGTTACATTTAAATGCAAGACAATTAGGCTGATGTATGACTGTTGTAAATCCATGAGCAGCTTCTAGATGCCTGGAAGACTAGTTTCTTCAGTGTAAATGCCTTTTTTTTTTTTTTAATGAGTCTGGAATAGCGATCCTGCAGTATATGACAGCAGGCCCTTTGTTTGCAGGCAAGTAAGGCACTGAGGATGAAAGAGAAGGAAGAGAGTTGCTATTTCTGGGAGGTTCCAGCTCCGTGACACCTGGGATCCAGCCCATCCTGCTTATTGCTCTCTCCTCACTAACACATTACATGGCACATAGTAGGTGCTCAGTAAGAATTTGTTGAATGAACAAATGATCTCTTAGAAGAGAATTACTCCCTAAAAGCACCCTACTTCCAGGCTTATTAACCCTGAAACTTCTAGCTCTCAGAAGCTTCAGCATATTATTATATGGAGTGGAAGGAGCTCAATAATAGTTTATATCCACATAGTATTTACCCAGGTGTCTCACGTTGATTATCCTTCTTGTGCTTCTCACTGGATCAATGGTTTTTTAAGATCAGGTGCCTTGTCCATTTCCTCTCTGTAGCCCTGGTGCCCTCCTGTCACTGGATTTGTGAGGGACATTCACTGAGAACCCACCAGGTGCTGGGGTTATAGTGGAGCCAGTGTGACAATAGATGAACATAAAGTAACCTACCAAATAGACTGTGGCCAGTGCTAGGAGGGGCAAAGGCAGCCCTGAGAGAATGGCAATGGCTGTAATTTAGACTAAGACCGTGTCAGACAAGGTCTCTTTGGTTCTCTGAAATTTCACTTACCTGAGATTTATATTTTGTACCACCTTCTCATTCTCCTATCCTGTCCATAGCACTGGCAACTGAGAAGGTACACCCGCAAGGTGTTAGGACATTGAATGAACCTCCCTGATTGGCGACCTGGCTTGTTACCCTCTTCCCTCCCCACCCTCCTCCCATTTTTCATTCCTTGTATTCATTTGTTTACTCGTTTAATAAACCATTGTCTATTCGGTACCTACAACTTTGCACTGCACTGGTACTAGGAATATACCAATGAGCAAAATTGACATTGTTCCCACCTTTCTGAAGCTTATGATCTTCTAGGGAGAAGCACATGAGTCAAATAACTCTCAAATGTCCTATTATGGACAGTGAAATTTCCTAGGAAGGCCTATTCCAAGGTTTAATGAGTGTGTTAACATGGAGACTCGATCCAGTTTAGGGATTCCAGAAGGGCCCCCCCAAGGAGGTGACATAGACTGAGGTCTAAACGGGGCGTTGGACACACACTAGACCACTATCGGGGGAGGATGGGGAGCGCTGCAGTCACTTGTAGTTAGGCCTGAAATCAGGGTCGGGAGATCAGCGACCTTCATGTCAATCCCGCGAAGTGGGAAGGGCTGACCCTAGGATAGGAATATATTTGTATAGATGAGAAAGAACTGTGGCTTGAGAAAGGTTAATAAGGAGACAGAACAAAATTAGGACTTGGGCCCAGGGGTGCAGACTCAAATTCTCTCTAGCATTTTCCATCCCTTCCTGGGCCATAGTCATCTGGCTTTAAAGCATCTGATGCCCAGCTGGTTCATCATCACGGTGCAGGCTTCAGGCCTATGCAACACATCCTGAATCATGGCTGGAAATGTCACCTTCAGGATCCATTTTATCCAAATGAAGAAAGATAAGTAGTAGTAATCTTACAAGCCCCAGAGCTGGGGGTCTAGCCCCTGACTGTTTGGTTTTTAAGTCTCTGTATCTTATCACTATATTAAGTGTCTTGTCCAAGGTCAAACCAACGGTAACACAGTTGAGAGTCTAGGCTCCTTAGAAGAACACTTCTTTCATCTGTTCTTGGACCTAGTAAATACTTGGGCAAAAAACCGAGGCTTACTTAGTATTCCTGCTCTCTTTCTGCAAAGTTAGGATGAGTATCTTGGGCAAGAGGGAGCTCAACTTAAACAAAAGTATCTTATTCAGTTCCTTCTCTTTCTCACTCTTCCTTTCAGCTTTCTAGAAAGCATTATCTCCTAAAAGCTAATGTGTCCTCGAGGGTAAACTACATTTTCACAATGAAACCTCCTGATCCTGTGGAAGTTTAGCCCCCACCCCCACCCACCAAATTCAGTATGTGGGTTTCCATGAGGACACGTGTTCAAACTGGAAAAGGCAGCAGGAGTGAGGGCTTTGAGGTCAGGCCCACCGCTGGCCTGCTCTGGGACTGCAGGCCTGTCACTGGGCCATCCAGAGCTTTACACCTGTCCTCTGTGCTGCTGAAATGGTGAGGGATGAAAGGAAGAAACCTCTGCAAACACCTAGCTGAGGCCAGCCAGGGACGCGGTCAGTGAACTTTGCTTATTATATCATCATTGTCCGCTGTCACAAATGAAGCGGTGTGGGGCCCAGAAAGCAAAGGGGACTTGCCTGGGGTTGCACAGCTGAGTTTGGGGGCAAAGCCCACATACCAGGTGCCCTATACTCTGTGTCTCCACTCCACCACGGATTCTGTCGTCAAAACACAAATCTGAAGTGTCATTGGGAAAACAGCCTTTGTCCCACTGCCTGCTTGTGACCTGAATCTCTGGGATCTCAAGTCCTTCTCCCTGCACCCCAGCCCAGCCCCTCTCTGCTGCACCCGGCTGCAGAGGTCTGTGTGACGCGCAGCGCTATTACCAGGGAGAATGTGCTCCTCACGTTTCCACTCTTCCTCCTCTCCTCTGGGGCAGCCCATTTTCCTGAAAATAGGACAGGGAGGAGGAGGGTCCCTATGATTTTCATCATCATTTATCTGGAGCAAACTTGAATTGGTTTCTTTGAGAGGAAAACTTCCTCTGAAGACCGACAAGGAAGCAGGAGATAATGCAGCTCCTCGGGCAGCCGGAGGGAGGCTGGAGATAATAAGAATCCCTTACACTCCTGCCGGCTAGCGAGCTCGCACAACTTTTCATTTATATCACCTAATTTGATCCTCTTGGCAACTCTGTGAGGCAGGCAGGAGAAGGAGCCTTTTTTCTTTTTTTAGCTGGGTAAACTGAGTCACTGGGGAATCATGTAGGTCATATCACAACAAAACCATTTGTGCATGCATTCATTCAGCAGATATTTCTTGGGTAGCTACTGTGTGCTGAGCTGACCTTAGGCATGGAGAAAGATACCAGATGTCAACCCCTGGCTTCAGGAAACACACATTAGTGGAGAAGACCAGTGTTGGCACATAACTAGGAAATTAAAATAGGGTATGGTGAGCACAGTGATAGAAACATGCCAGGAAATTAAATGGGGAAGAGGAATACCCAGGTAGCCTGAGGGGGAGTGGTTTCAGGGAAGGCTTCCTGGAGGAGGTGATGCCTGAGATTTGAAGGCTGTAGAGGTATAATTAGGTGAAGGGGTTGGGGAGCTGGCACAAGCATGGCCTGGAGAAATGGCTTGAAAATAGAAACCCAGAAATGGGAAGTCAGGGAGATCACACAACTTGGATTTGGAAGTACACTGTGTGCCTTGCTAATGACCTTGATTTTATCCTCTGGTCAATGGGGCAGGGAGTGGGGGAAGGGCCATTGAAGGTGTTTAGGTAAGGGGATAACAGGCCTTGTGCCGCTTGCGCGATCTTTATTTTCCAGCACAACACTCTGGTGCTCCAACTCCGTCTCTGTACACTAAGGCTCCTTGTTCAGTCCTCTGCACTAGGCTAAGCCTTCCTCAGGCCCCTGGAACCCACCGGCCTCTAGTCAGAGAACCCAGTGTGGGCCCAGGCAGATGACAAGTCTCTAAGACCATGTATCCTCTCTCTGATCTTATGCCTTGGTTCTGCTTATTGGACCATCATTTTCTGGGGAGCCTAAGCTCAGCCCTCAGCAGAGGCCCCCTGCACAAGCAGTCCTTCTCATGCATCCAGCTTTGAGTGCCTGCTCTCCCACCTGCCATGGCAGCGGCCCTGCCGCCCTGAGGCTCTGCTTTGACAGAGCCTCCCTTTCCTTTAGCCCCAGGGGTGCAAGGCCTGGAGCAAGAAGGCTTGCATCTCACCAGCCTGGACTCTGTACTTTTTGCAGATTCCCCCTTCTCTAACTTTCTGGTTAACGCACAAATCCTGCTCCTCTAAAAACCCCCGCCCTTGGGATGTACTATCTGTGCTCTGATGTGGAGAATGTGAGCTGCTCTTGGGTCTTAACGATTGCAAACGGCACAGCCTTATGAAACCTCTATAAGCCTCATTTCCTCATCTGTAAATTGGAGTATTATTAATACCTACATCAGATGATTGCTGTGAGGTTTAAATGAGATAATGCATGTGAAGTGCTCAGAAAGTACTTAACACAATAAATATTCAATAAATCATTGTGGGTTTTTTTTTCCCCTCATTATTGTACTGACTTCATAGGGCATCTGGCTCAGGCAGTAAGGAAAATGGAGCAGTAATCAGCCTCTCTTATTGCAGCAAGCACAAATACCATTTAATTCACCCAAAAGGGCTTTTAGGTAGGTAGAATGGGAGGTGGGACAGCTTCAGGAAGAGGGGTGTGGACGTCAGTTGTCAGACAACCTGGGCTCTGATCCATGTTGGCCACTGACTTCTCTGTGACCTGGGCTGAGCAAAGCTCTTTCTCCCCATCTAATTTCTTTCTCCTGTAAATGGATGGAGCACTACTAGCTGAGCGTCCACCTCTCCTAGTCAATGACTCTGTGACTGGAGTCTATGCTAAGCCTACTTTCGCCTTCTGCAAGGTCTGTTGACATTCAGGGCTGAGACGTCTGGAATCTGCGCTGTCCACCTGCCACTGCCCCGGGAGAGGAGCCGTCCTGTCAGATACCGCCCTTTGTCCCCAAGCTGGCAACCCCGTGCTGTCACTGGAGGCTGGCACTGGGGGTCTGGCTCTGTGGTCCTTTTTTGCAGTCTCAGATACTTTTCTTGAGCTCCAGACCAGTCTGGGATATTTGCCATAAGTTTTGCTGGACTCAACACTCTTGTTCCTACTTTAGCTCCTTAGAGGGATTTTATGCCTGATCAGCCAGCAGCTGGCAGGGGCAGAAGATGGGCCAGGGTAGTGGCCTGAAGAGGGGGGTGGGAAGGGAGTAGAGGCTGAGTACATGCTGGATGGATGAATGGTGGGGTGGAGAGAGGTAATGGAGAGGCAGTGGGGAAGACCAGCACCAATGCCTCTAACTGCAAGGCAATAAGTAAATATGTGCCAAGTCAGTGTTGAAGGAAGTCAGAATAGAAAAAAGAAGATGGAAGAATATAAAGAGAAAATAGAGTTGGGGCAGAAAAGAAAAAGAGATTGGAGAGAAAGAAATACAAAGAAAGAAAGGAGGACAAAGAGAATAATGTTAGTAGGAGAGGAGGGATAGGTAGAGGAGGGAGGGAGGGAGAGCAGGAAGAATAAAAGTGGCTTTGGTGGGAAATAGAATGAAAGACACAGATAAACTCTGGGAAGTGTCCTTCCTATGGTTTCTCCCAGATCTTTTGCTAAAGCTGCTTGAGGTTCTAACATTAGAATTAGAAAGAGTGTGTGTGTGTGTGTGTGTGTGTGTGTGTATAATCTCTACCCTCTATTAAAATCCAGAATTTATTGAGCTGGGACAAAACAGGAAGCTGCTCTCCATCAGTCCTTCTCAGAACCCAGCTGAGAGCAAGGTTGGGATGGAGGTTCCCAGGAAAAGATAAGTAAGCAAGCCTAGGCCGACTCTGGCCTGCACAGCAGGGGAAGTGGTGGGAAAGGTGAGCCCAGCAGAGAACTAGACCCTGCAACCAGGAGGTGGGAACTTCAGAAGATTCTTATATGTGTGAGGTGCCCTGACTTCTGCCCATTCCTAAGAGCTGTAGTCTGTTGGAGCTGGAGCCCCAGAGATCATTTAGCCTGGAGATGGCATCACCAAAGTTGGGGAAAGGCATTTCTGGTTCAAACTCCTCATTTACAGATAGGTGAGTGGGGCCCAGGGAAGGGTAATGGCTGGCTGGGAATCCGGGGTGGAATGGGACTAGAAACCCAGATCTCCTCCTTCCTAGTCACTGTGTTTTCTACCTGCCTGTACTGCTTCCATAATCCTCCTCTGATAATCCTTCTTAAAGTCCCCAGAAACTGATCTATTAATTAGGGGTCTGCTTGACAAATTCTAAACCTCCTACTGCTTCCTTTCAAGGATGAAAATAATGTATTTGCCTCATGCTTACTTGTCATGGTAGCTCTCTTGGAACTATACAGCGATTAGACATGGTGCAATTGCTGTGGGTTGTCCTGGATTTATAGAATGAGTAAATGTTGAGAAAAATGGTATATAAATCAAATTTGTACAAACAAATTCCATTTTTTTATTGACTTACTTTATCCCAGGGATGTTTTATCTTAGTTTTAGAACTCTTTTCAGTTGGTGATTGCTCCAAGACTTTTTCTTTTTTCTTTAAAGATTTATTTATTTATTTGAGAGAGAGAGAGAGCTCAAGTGAGTGGAGGGACAGAAGGAGATGGAGAGAGAGAATCTCAAGCAGACTCCTAGCTGAGTGCAGAGCCCAACACAGGGCTTCATCCCAGGACCCTGAGATCATGACCTGAGCTGAAACCAAGAATCAGATGCTTAACCGATTGTTCCATCCAGGTGCCACTCTTTATTTTTTAATGTAAAGGAAAAAAAAAAACAAAAACACTAGACTAAGGGCCTGGGGAGAAGGATACCAGGACCAACTCTGCCATAAACTTACAAAGTGATCTCAAAAACCCCTGAACCTCCTCATGCCTCACCTTCCCTGAATGAAAAAGGAAAAGAAAAGAAAAAAATATATATATATGTATATATAGCAGGGTTTGAGGGAAAGGATCTCCACAAGCGTTTTCCTCTCTTTCTCTAAGATCAGAGGCTTCTCTGATTTTATGTCCTTGAATCTAGTTGGCTTTCTCTCCCCTTTAGCCTCTTCAGGTTCAAGAACACATAACAGTTGGACCACCAATGGGAGCAATTTCAAATCCAGTCCATGTCAGGATTAGAAACAAGAAGTAAGGAGACCTGGGGAGGCCAAGGGATGGTGTGAGGGGATGCAGTGAACAACTTTGGAACTGTCTGCTCAGCACCCCTTTGCAAGGGATGACTCCTTACCCCAGCCAAAATCAGTGTGGAAAGATTAACTGTATTGTAGTATGATCTCACCTCTAAGACACGGTTGATTGAGGGGCAGGCGATCACCTGCCTGAAATTGAGCTTTTCAGAGTGTCTCACAGGAAGTTTGATTAGAAAGAACTCTCTGTATCTGTGTGGATAGGACATAAAGCTTGAGAGCTACGTGGTCATTCTTGTTTAGAGAATACTGTGGTACTTCAAGAAAGGAAAGAACAGGGCAAGACTAAAGCAGGCACAAAAAAAAAAAAGAGAAAAGGAAGAGAATATGACCTCTGATAGCACATGAGACATCTCCTTTATTTCTGAGGCTCAATTATGTTTTCTGCTTATCCTTAGGAGACACCCAGTAGTCTTCGACATTGGTCCCCCGACTTACTTTATTGTTGCCAAGGTGGAGTTGAGTTGGTTCTGTCACTTGCCACCAAGGGGATTCTAATAAATTATAGGGGCCCCAACCCAGACCCACTGAATCCTAATCCCTGGTGCTGTGTTACAGATACTGGTATTTAAAATAAAAACCTCCTTAGCCGATTTTCATGTGCAGGTGGGCTTGAGAACCTGGCTCAAGTACAAAGCAGAGAAAGCAGGTAACCAGATCGAGTAGAGCATGTGAGAAGTCTCATTTCATCCTTTTTTGAAAATTAATTAATTAATTTTTTTAAAGTTCCATGATTCATTATTTGCATATAACACCCAGTGCACCATGCAATACGTGCCCTCCTTAATACCCATCACCAGCCTATCCCAATCCCCCACCCCCCTCCCCTCTGAGGCCCTCAGTTTGTTTCCCAGAGTCCATAGTCTCTCATGGTTCATTCCCCCTTCTGTTTACTCCCCCTTTCTTCTTCCCTTTCTTCTCCTACTGATCTTCCTACTTCTTATGTTCCATAAATGAGTGAAATTATATGATAATTGTTTTTCTCTGCTTGACTTATTTTGCTTAGCATTATCTCCTCCAGTCCTGTCCATGTTGCAGCAAATGTTGAGAAATCGTTCTTTCTGATAGCTGAGTAATATTCCGTTGTATATATACCACATCTTCTTAATCCAGTCATCTGTTGAAGGGCATCTCGGCTCCTTCCACAATTTAGCTATTGTGGACAATGCTATGAACAGTGGGGTGCATATGGCCCTTCTCTTCACTACATCAGTATCTTTGGGCTAAAAACCCAGTAGTGCAATTGCTGGATCATAGGGTAGCTCAATTTTTAACTTTTTAAGGGACCTCCACACTGTTTTCCAAAGTGGCTGTACCAACTTGCAGTCCCACCAACAATGTAGGAGGGATCCCCTTTCTCCACATCCTCTCCAACATTTGTTGTTTCCTGTCTTGTCCATTTTTGCCATTTCATCCTTAACGAACCCAAGCGCTCTTGAGCACAACTTCAGGTCTGGTCCTCAGTCTCCTCATCAGTTCAACAGAGATCATTATCCTTATCCTGCACTCCTCTAAGAGCTGTTGCACTCAGTAACAGAAAGATACAGAATGTGCTCCTCAGGGAGCAGATGCTGAGGAGGAGGTCAGCAGGCAGGGTGTTCGCGAGGGAGTGCTCTCTGATCCACCGCTGTGAAAGGAAGGAAGGGAGGGAAGCAGGTCGGGCGAGGGAAGACAAAAGCCCGCAGGGGGCTCACAGCTGAGAAGACCCTCCAGAATTGTTCCACGTTGGCCTGAGGTGGCCCGTATTCCCATCAGTCATGGGTATAGGCAAGACACATCTCTTCAGGCAGTTATCTAAAAGGACCATAGTCCTGGACCTCATTCCTGGAGGGGAAGCTAAGTAGCCCTTTCAGTGTTAGCCAAGCCCAATGTGAAATGCCCTTTATTTGATAAAGGGAACTCCTCATCCTGCCCCAGAAACTTTGTCCAGCTCTAGTGTTTCCTGCTAGTGTGAAGGGCCCTACGATATACTTAGATATCCAGCTAGAAACCTCCAGTCAACCTCTCCCTCAACCTCAATCATTCTTCACATGTCTTAGATTTACTTTTAAATATTTTTGTTAGGGGCACCTGGGTGGCTCAATCGGTTAAGTGTCTGACTCTTGATTTTGGCTCAGGTCATGATCTCAGGGTTGAGAGATGGAGCCCCACGTAGGGCTCTGTGCTCAGTGCAGAGTCTGCTTGAGATTCTCTCCCCTCTTTCTGCCCTTCTTCCTACTCACACACGAGCATGTGTGCACTCTCTCTCTCTCAAATAAATAAATCTTTTAAAAAATTAATATTTTTTATTTTACTTAAAAAAAACTGTTGTTTGTCTTTGTCTTTGCTACCATTGCCTTAGTTCAGTTTGCCATTGTCATCTGAATTATTCCAACAGCTTCCTAACTGGTCTCCCTGCTTCCTGAATTCTCCTTCTGAAATCCATCCTGCACATAACTGCCAGAGGGATCTTTCTGGAATGCAGAACAGAATAAGTCACTCACCTTCTCAGAACCTTCCAGTGGTCCCCTCACTGCACTCAGGATATAAGCTGGATGGTGGTATGGCCCCCAGGGATCTGTCCTTATCTGTTTCTGCTGCTCTGACTTCCCACTCCCTTGCACGAAGCTGCTTCTAGCCTCTGACATACAGTGCATTGCTCTGTGCCTTCTTGCCTTTGCTTATGCTGTTCACTCCTCTTGGAATGACCTGCCCTCTTTATCTGCCTAACTCATACTTATCCTTGAAGATATGGCTCCCTCCAGAAAACAATACTGCACTCTTGGGCTTCCAGAACTTTTGTCCCACAAAACTCATCTCCATGTGTCCTTGCATTTGCTTTTTATTATTAAAAATCATATTATAATTCTATCTAATGTTTTTTGACAGCTGACTTGGTACACTGTGCTGAATATCTTATATAGACGATCTCATTTAATTCTCACAATTACCCTATGAAGTTAGTATTGTCATCTCTATTACATAGATGGGCAAGTTGAGCCTCTGTGGAGTGACCTGTTTGAAGTCATGCAGTTAGTGTAGTTGGGATTTGAAATCAAGGCCGTCTGATTATGATATTGTCTTTTTTTTTTAAGATTTATTTATTTGAGAGAGAGAGAGCATGCACGTGCAAGTCAGGGAAGGGGCAGAGGGAGAGGGACAAGCAGATGCCCTGCTGAGCACGGAACCTGATGCGGGGCTAGATCCCAGAGCTGAGATCCTGACCTGAGCCGAAGGCAGCCACTTAACTGACTGAGCTACCCAGATGCCCCAATATTCTCTTGTTAATCTTTTAACCTCAGTACTCAGAATGGTGCCTAGCATATAGAAAATACCTTTTGAACTAAACCTGGCACAGTGACTAGCTGATGGTTTGTTTCGATAATTGATTTTTTCCACAGTATAAAGTATGTTGAAGTAGGTTGAGAGTTATTATAATAGCAGTAACTGGTGTTTGATATAATTTTAACCAGTATAAAGGAAAGTAAATGGAAGCTTTTAATTTGATTAAAAGAAAAAGCCTGGGCGAGAGACAACAGAGAGGAAGGAAACTAAGATTTGACCTGAAATTTACTACATTTGTGTTTCATCTCAGCAGAGGTGACATGATGCCTGTTTGTTTTTTCACATGGTCAAGATAGATCCTTATCATTTCTCTTAATTTCCAGATCATGAGGAGATTGTAGTATTTCCTAAGTTGGCAGGGATCCAAAAATGAAAGAAATAGCAAACACATGTTGAATGTCTCCTCTAATCCCTTTATACCTCCCCCAACCTCAGCAAGGTATATAGGTTTTATCATCTTGATTTTACATTTTTGAAAACAGAGGCTCAGGAAGGTCAAGTGGCTGGATCCAGGTCACGTGGCCAATATGTGGAGGAGTCAGGATTCAAATTCGGGTCTGTCCAACTCCAAGCTCTTTGCTTGTCCCACAGCAACACCCTGCAGTCCTGCCCACCTTTGTTTCTGAAAAGTCAGACTTGTCCCCAGAGATCTGGAGAGCTTCTAATGGGCACTAATGTTCTCAGGCACATTCAGTTGCTGGTGTAATGGCTCCCCTGGGGGAAGCAGCTGCCCAGTTGCTCACTGGCTCCTGTTCTGTTGAGTTAGGTAATTAGCAGGTAGCTCCCTGGGGAGCCAGGTGAAAATGCTGTGGCAGAGCCTTGAGTAGAAAGGGCACTGCTGTTTTCTTGCTTTCTTTTTTCTTTCTTTCTTTCTTTTTCTTTCTTTCTCTCTCTCTCTCTCTCTCTTTCTTTCTCTCTCTCTCTCTCTCTTTCTTTCTTTTCTTTCTTTCTTTCTTTCTTTCTTTCTTTCTTTCTTTCTTTCCTTCCTTCTTTCTTTTCTTTCTTTCTTTCTTTCTTTCTTTCTTTCTTTCTTTCTTTCTTCCTTCCTTCCTTCCTTCCTTCCTTTCTTCTTTCCTTCCTTTCTTTCTTCCTTCCTTCCTTCCTTCCTTCCTTCCTTCCTTCCTTCCTTCCTTTCTTTCTTTCTTTCTTTCTTTCTTTCTTTCTTTCTCTTTCTTCCTAAATTTTATTTATTTATTTTAAAGAGAAAGAGTATGTGAGCTGGGAGAGCAAGGGGGGAAGGAGAGGGAGAATCTGAAGCAGACTCTACCTAGAGCGCAGGGAGACCTACACAAGGCTGGACCCCACGACTGCAAGATCATGACTAAGCCAAATTCAAGAGTTAGATGCTCAAGTGACAGGGCCACTCAGGTGCCCTGGGAGCTGCTGTTTTCTGAAACAGCAATCTTTCAAGGGTCTTGTTCAAGTACATTATGCAAGAGGAAACTAAGAGTTAAATCCAAAGGGATACAGGTAGACTGAGGGTTAACAGTAGATGAGTGGAGCTCCAGGAGGGTCCTGGGGAGTGATTGCTAAATGCATACTAAGGGGTCTTCTTTGGGGGTGATGGAAATGTGCTAGAACTAAGTAGGGGTGATGGTTGTATAACATTGTGAATGTACTAAGTGCCACAGAATTGTACATTTTTAAATGGTTAAAATGGTGAATTTTGTGTCGTGTGTATTTTACCACAATAAAGAAACATGTCCGTAAACATCCAGGCCAGATTTGTGGACCATTTGCAAACGGGTGCAGTTTTCCCACCCATCGCTGTGTCTAGGATGATTTCTTACAGCCATTTTGGTAATAAAATACAACAGTGACATCCCGCTGTAAATGTGCCTGCTGCCCGTGTGTTGGTGTGGCTGGCTTTTACTCTCCACTCCTGCTCAGAGACTTTTTCCATTCATCGAGGGAGGTAGTGTGGCATGGGAGAAAAAGCAGGGTCTTTGGAGTCAAGTGGACCCAGGTCTGACTTCCAGCTTGCTGTTTACTGACTGCACTGTGTGAGAGCATTACTTTCTTTCTCTCTGAGCCTAGGTTTTCTCATCTATAAAACAGGAATGAAAACAGGAGTTTCCTCCTAGGAAGCTGCTGAATTACTGTCTATAGAGTCTGGCTGACAGATGACGATTGCTCACGGGTAGCTGCTTCTCCTCTTCTTTTTCTTCTTATCCACCCCCTCCTCCTCCTTTTCATCTTTTTTCCTTTTTTTTTTCCTCTTAATTTCTTCTTCTCATCCTCCTCATTATTATTAAACAAAAGAATCTAGGGCTAGGAGAAAAGGAAGGGCTTGGTAAAACAGAATACTCTATAAATCCTAAAGCTAATGGAAGCAACAGTATTAATGCTTCCGACGGACACAGCACTGGGAGGTCTTGAAATCCTCCTTCCACTACTAGCTCCTTTAGTCCTCACTATTACTCGAGTAATATTTAGCATAGACTTCTCATCCCCATTTGGCAGGTGAGGACACTGAGATGCAGGCAGCTCTGATCAGTGGCTCCGAATTTCACCAGAAATGGTACAGGCAGAATCAAAACAAGAGTGAGTAGCTCTTGGCTTCCAGCTTGCTGCTTTTGGTAGCCAAAAAAGCTGTCAGAGCTGTGAAAATGTTCACAACATTTTTCATAAAACACAGTTGTTGAGTTTTGTCTTACTAGGAGTCAGCCTTCATGGGACGCCAAGAGATTCTGTGGGAATATCACGCACAGCCCTGAGTCCCTTCACCAAGTGGCATAATCCGAGTAGAGATTATTAGCATTGTCATCAGGAGTCCTGAGTTCTGGTCCTGGCTTGGTCATTGACCCAGCCTTGTCCTAAAGCTTCCAAAAAGACAGCTCAAAGTCATGACAATGTCATCTACTTTAATTCATTCATTCTTTAGTTCAGTCAACAATTCTTTAATAAATAGGTATTCAGCTAGGTGCCAGGAATAAAAACAACAATGAACAAGCCAGATGCATTTTTTTTCCTTTCCTTGTGGAGCTCATATTCTACTGGAGGAGAAAAAGGAAAAAGAAAATAAATCAATACATGAATGAAATAATTAAATGTGGTATTAAATGTTAGGAAATAAAAGGAGCCAAGATTGAACATGAGAGGGAGAGATCTGTATGTAGGGTGATCAGAGGAAAGAGACAAGAGCCCTTTAAGCTGAGAGCTGAAGATCCAAAAAGAACTAGCCAAGTGAAAGGAGCCAGGGTGGGGGTAGGGGTTCAGGTAGAAAACATCATAGGCAGAAGTGCTGGGGCTGGAGAGGATTCGGAAACCAGCATGGCCAAGCTTAGTGAGTAAGTGGACAGTGGCCTGAGCTGAGGTTGGAGAGCAACAGAGCCTAGACCATTCAGAGCCTATAGTCCTCAGTAAGGAGTTTGAATTTTTTTTTAAAGATTTTATTTATTTGACAGAGAGAGAGGAAGAGAGAGCACAAGCAGGGGGCACAGCAGGAAGAGGGAGAGGGAGAAACAGGCTCCCCGCTGAGCAGGGATCCCGATGTGGGACTTGATCCCAGGACGGTGAGATCATGACCTGAGCTGAAGGCAGACGCTTCACCGACTGAGCCACCCAGGTGGCCCAGGAGTTTGAATTTTAAATGCAATAGGAACCCTTTGAAATCTTTTCTAAGCAAGGAAGCTACATGATCTGATTTGCATTTTAAGAATGCCAATCCAGCTGCCATGTTCTTGGAGAATGGACTGGAGAGGAAAGCCAGGAGCCTAGCTGAGAGACTACAACAATGACTCAAGGAAGAGTCAAGTGGCTCTGAATAGGAGCGATGCTAAGGAAGATGGCAAGATGTGGGCAGGTTGAGGAAATATTTTTGAGATAGAATCTAAAGGACTTGCTGCTGGGTTGGCTGTAGAGAGGCAAGGGCACAGAGAAATCAAGGATGACCACTGTAATTTTGGATAAGACCACTGGGAGTTGGGGGAGACAGGGGTGGGAGTAGAGGAAGAACTAGTTCCACTCTGGACAGGTTGGGTCCCAAAGAAAGATCAGGGTGACAGTGAGGGACAGTGAAACCAATAGAGGGACATGGGTTTGAGGCTCTAGAACCACCATCAATTCACTGAGGGGCTGTAAGTTCTTTTCTCTCTCTGGGTCCCAGGTTCTCCATCCATAAGTTGGATTAGATGATGTGCTGATGTCTTTGGCTTGTCTTAGTTTTGATATTCCATGATCCTGATAACACATTTACTTGTCATTCATGGGTCTATCTAAAGTTATATAAATCTATTTATATTTGGAGTCTCTTCTACCTCTTAGAAATTGGTGAATTCCTGCTGTAAGTATCACTTCCTTTAATTTGTCCTGAAAAATTTTTTGAGGTCTTTACATGGGGGCCCTTCATTTGACTTTGCCAGGATTGGGTGAATGCTGCACAGAGTTATAAGCCAGAACTTTGGTGCTGTTACCCAACCTTTTTGTTATTTCTGTGTTTCTGACACCACCTCCATTCTCACTTGCTTAGATATTAGCTCAGTGGTTCCCAAACTTTGCACATTGGAACCACCTGATGATCTTTTTTTTAAAATATTTATTTATTTATTTATTTATTTATTTAAGATTTTATTTATTTATCTGACAGAGAGAGAGAGAGACAGCCAGCAAGAGAGGGAACACAAGCAGGGGGAGTGGGAGAGGAAGAAGCAGGCTCCCAGTGGAGGAGCCTGATGTGGGGATCGATCCCAGGACTCTCTGATCACACCCTGAGCCGAAGGCAGACACTTAACGACCAAGCCACCCAGGTGCCCCCCCACCTGAGGATCTTTTAAAACCAGCGATGCCTGTCTCCTACCCACAGTCATTCTGATGTCCTTGGCATGTGACCTGGGCATTGAGAGTTCTAAAAGCTCCCCGGATGATTGTAATGCACAGCCATGTTTGAGGACGACTCTGTTACTGATACTTAAGATATTAGCTGATAATTAAAGAATGAATAAATGGCACACTGACAGGAAAAGAACCAAAGCAATCACTCTTCTCTCCGGAATTTAGAACTTCCCCAAAGTCCTAGGGGTTCAAAATAAAGAGCAGAAATGGGGGATGGTAGGACGAGGAAGTCATTATTATAGAGAAGGGAGCCTGCCGTGTGCCTTGTTTGCATGTCAGGTTGGAACCTCCTCAGGAGCTTCCCAGGTATGATCTGAAACAGAGGGCATGGAGAGACTGAGGAAAGAGGTAGGCCACTCCAGAATGATAGGTGGCAGGTTTTGTAAGCAGGGGCATTTACTTACAAGGCTTCTCTTCGGTGGCTACGAGAACAGCACATCGCTATACCTGCCCCCCAGAATCTTAAAAATTTATATAGAGGCCACAACTGGGTTCAGTCATATATCTTGTCCAGATGGTCTCAACCACCACAACACTATCTTGAGGCTATGTCCTTGGGGCAGTTTCTAGGAGTGAGGAATGCCTTGGGATGCACGTTCTAGGGATGGGGGAGAGGGGAGAAGCCTTCTGTTTCTGGGGTCCAACTCACTCTGTCAACCAGCTGTTATGACCTCCCCTATAATGGTGACGATCAACTATGCAAGTCTACTTTTCTGTTGTTTTCTCTCCCTTGACTCTTAATGGATCTGAGACTCTGATCTCTATCTATTTTGAATCAAGAACCTTGCTGTATTACTCAACACATACTCAAAATATATTCCATCACTCCCGTGGCCACAGAAAACAGTCGGAATCACACAGGAGCTCTTCCTGCTGGACTCCCAAGCTGTCACTACTCAGTGATTCCGATAGTCATTGCAACAGTGGGTCAGAGTTGGCAGGAATATACCTATTTGTTATCTTGACTCTAAACTAAGGAATACACACTTGCGCATATATGTTCATTTTGGGGGGGAAAGGGGATGTTTTCATATTAGAAGTCGATGTCTTCCTAATGGTAATTTTGAGAAAATACCTCTACCCTCTGGTTTTAAGTTTTCTTATCTGAAATAGGATATTTGGATCCTTTAGTCTACTAGTTGGGAAAGCACAAGAGGCTTGTCACTGCAGTGGAATTTTCTGTGGCTCGAATGGGAGACGAATCACAGATTCAATCGAAAGCTGCACACAGAAAATTCAATATTTGAGAAAGGGAACCTTGAGGCCATTCATTCTCACCTCATAGGAATAAAGCAGAAATAAAAACCACCTTTCAAGAGGAGAGCTATAACTTCCAGCTTTTGGAGGTGGGTTTCAGATTTTTTTCTTCTTATTCAACTCGGTTTCTTTACGGAACACAAATAAACCTTAAGGAGTAGAAGCATTGGAGAGGAGTGAAATGTGATTGCATTTTCTCTCCACCAGTTTTGGAGTTTAAAAATCATAATTGCTTTCTTCTTTTTATTTATCAAAAACAATAAACTTCCAAAGCTTGGTAAAAGCAACGAGAGGTATGCTCTGTGTTTAGTGAAGGGTGAAGTCTCAACACCCCCCATGCATCCCTAAGGTTCCTTCTTGGTCTCCAGGCTCTCCTCTTTGGAGGGGATGATGCTGCCTAGAAAGACCAAGGCAAACACCTTGATCCAAGCCCTTGGGATTCTGGGCCTTGCCACATCCGAGCCTGGAAAGCATCCCTGGTCCTTTACTCTGTTAGTACAGAGTACAACGAATAGGGTCAGAGTTTGGAGCCAAATAAATGTGTGTTCAAATCCCAGCTTTACTTCTTACTCACTCTGTGGCCTTGAATAGCTCACTTAGCCTTTTTGAGCCTTGGTTCTCACCTGTACAGAAGAGGTTAATAATGCTCTCTCAGAAGTTGGAAAGATGTTCTACTGGGAAAAAACTACACAGGCAAATCTGCTCATACCATGACAGTGATGACCTAATTATTTCAGGCTTGAGAGGGCAAACTCTAATCCTTTTCCCTTCATATTAACTGGTAGACAAAATCTCACAGTGGCTATGCCTTCTTGGTAGAAGTTGAATTTGTCCAGTGGGTATCAGGCTACAGAGGGACTCTCTTTTGTTGGCCTCTGGAGGACCAAACTCCTCCCCTTCATATGGCTTTGGTCAGGCTGCAGATCAGAGGACCCTCTGCTTCCCTCCCAGAGTGGACAGGTGGTCAAGACAGACCAATCAGATTCTCTTTCCTCAGAGTTTAAGTCTTGGTGGAGAAATGTAAGAAAGGCAAGAAGCTGGAGCCAAGCCATCTTAAGGCTGCATGGGAGAAACACAGTACACAGATTCTTGCCATGGAAAACTCCACACTCTCCTTCCCTGACTTCACAAAGCCATAACATTTATGATATTCACTATCCTCCTTTTATTCTGAACATTACCCAGTGCTGATCTATTTAATTTTTTTTTCTGTGCAAGAGTTGGAGCAGTGTCTATCATTGGCGAAGAATCCAACTGGTGTATGATAGAAATGTCCCAACATGGATTGGGGGTCTCCAATTTTTTTTTCAAGATTTTATTTATTTATTTATTTATTTATTT
>NC_048220.1:104311419-104330385 GCF_002007445.2 Ailuropoda melanoleuca | reverse complement strand
ATCCCAGCACCCTGGGACCATGTCCTGAGCCAAAGGCAGACGCTCAATGACTGAGCCACCCAGGTGCTCCAGGGTCTCCACTTTTAATGTAATACAACTGTTTACTAATTAACTCATCTTGAAGAGCAAGTGACTTTCTTTGTTTTTTAAATTATTTTTTAAAAGATTTTATTTATTTATTATTTATTTATTTATTTATTTATTTGACACACAGAGAGAGAGCTCGTGTGCACAGTAGGCAGAGTGGCAGGAAGAGGGAGAGGGAGAAGCAGGCTCCCACTGAGCAGAGAGCCCAACATGGGGTTCTGTATGCCAGGACACTGGGATCATGACCTGAGCTGAAGGCAGGTGCTTAATCCCTGAGCCACCCAGACGCCCGTCAAGTGACTTTCTTTTTTAAAGATTTTATTTATTTATTCAACAGAGATAGAGACAGCCAGCGAGAGAGGGAACACAAGCAAGGGAAGTGGGAGAGGAAGAAGCAGGCTCATAGCGGAGGAGCCTGAGGCGGGACTCCATCCCAGAACACCGGGATCACGCCCTGAGCCGAAGGCAGACGCTTAACCACTGTGCCACCCAGGCACCCCCCGTCAAGTGACTTTTATACAAGCATTGGATTCACAAATATAGACACACAATTTTGGGGCCAAAAGGGGCCTCCGAGGGAGTCCAATCTACTGTCTTCATTTAATATCCAAGAAACCTGAGGCCAAGAGATGAAGTGTGACTTGGTCATTATTCCATGGTCATGTGATGGCTCAGTACAGAATTCAGATCCAGTGACACTGAGCCTGGTGTTATACTGCCTCTCCCCTTCCACCACCCTTAACTTGTGCTTGTGGACTTAATGCATTGAGCTCGGCCTCTGCAAGGCCATGAGAGTAGTTTTCATCCTTACAAAAGTGAATGGGCTTTCTCATGTGTCACCGTCCCCACCTGCTGCCCTGACCAGGTCTCTGGCATTGCTGGCTACTGGCTGAGAAGAGGAGATGGGGTGCGTGAGAGAGAGGCTGGATCCCTGCAGCCCGGGCCCACTACTCAACAGCCAGACCCCAAGCCCCACCAAAGCACCAGCTTTTCATGAGGGAGCTGCACACTTTGCTTTTCTTCTTCACCATGGAGATTCTGACCCAAATCAATTACTTCTCTACCTTAGAAGGGTGGAAGAGTTCCATTTATGAAATAACAAAAACTAGGAGAACCCCATTGAACACTGAAGGATGTAGAGAAAACCATTTGAAATCTCTAGATTTCAGAGAATCCTGAAACAAAGCAAAACAACAAAAAATGCAAGCACAAAGACAAACACTAGTCCTTTGTGAGAAGCAGGAAAGAGGAAGGAAAATAGCTTGGGTTGCTTGTTCTTAAAGAGTGAGATGAAGTTCTTAATGGGGCTTCTGTTACCCAGGGAAAAGAAGAAAAATACTGGCTAAGGTACACGGAGAGCTTCCTGTGGGCAGGGACTGGATTCCATTATTTAAGCCTGACAGCCTCCTTGGAAGGAAGTATTCTTGTTCTATAGAGAAGGAAACATGTTGAGAAAGGGGAGTCCATTTGTCCAGTGTCACACAGGTAGTAAGTAGGGGCGCCATGGTTTAAGCCAGGGTGATTTGAACCCCAGACCCTCATTCAGTATGCTTTAGAGACTCCTACCCACAGAAGGAATGAGTCCCTAACGCAGGTTTGAAGTCTGCAGCAAGCCGCACACTTCCTTCTTTCTGCGTATACAAATTGGGAGAGGGACACGACTTTGAACATTTAATCGTTCCTTTTTCCTCCTCCCCTGAACCAACCTTTACCAAGTGCTTGGAAAGGGCCACTTAAATCCACAGCCCAAGAAAAATGTATCTTTGTGATTAATAAGTGTTAAAATGAGGAGTGACACGGTAATAAAATGGGAAAGGTTTGGGGGCCTTTGGGGAAATCCATCTGACTCCAGGCTGTGGTTCCAGTAATGAGGCTGCTACTTTGCGGTCAAGGAGGTAATGTTTTCTGATGCAGGTAGAATGATTAACAAGGTGAATATATCTGCCTTTAGGAGGGATGGGTGGAGAGGAAGTGCCTGTGGCAGAATGAACAGCTCAGGCTGGAAGGCTACTTGCCTTTCCTTCTTTGTTTCTGGGAACTCTGAGAATTTCAAGTAAGCTTAGATGCCAGGAGTTGATAGTTCCCTTGTTTCTCTTTTGCTTTCAATCTAATTCATTCAGTGGGGTGTGGGATGGGTGGAGAGGGGGTAGGGGGAGGAAAGGGGGCAAGAAGGACGCAAGAAAAGAGGCAAGAAGAAACAGAGGAATGCATTTCCTTGATCCATTGTTCCCATTGTCTGGAAGTTTAGGTCAGGTAATTCTTCCTCTATTTACTTGTAGGGCTGGCTTGCCTGGCAAGGGGAGTATAGCTGTTAGGGGATACTGGGGTGTCATTAAGGGGAGTTGCTATGATTATATTTGGCCAGGGGACTCAGGAGTACACAAATCCTGCTTTGGCGCAGCTATTCTTCTTCCCATGACCTTCCTAAAAAAGATATCGGCAAAAGTACTAGGTGGGCTTTGGCCTTAAACCCCAAAGTAAGGATAGGCTGGGTTAGGTGTTAAGCCTCTTCTTATTGAGGCCAGAGGCAGTCCAAAGGGCAAGTGACGTCCAAATGGCCTACTCTGCCCCCAAATTTAGATACCTGTCAGTTCACCACTGCAATACCTCATACCTGCTGATAACGAAGAGAAGGAGATGAGAGAGGTGGAAAGATGGCATCCTGCTCCCCTTGTTTCCTCCAGCTATTCCAGGCTAGATAAAGCTAAGGTCTGGCTCCTATGCTGGAGGGAGAGAGAACATCCTGAAGTAGAATTGGCTGACCAGAGGTCCCCCAGGAAGCGGGGAAGCCTGAGTGTCTTTTGGAGAGCACTAATTCTAGAAAAAGCACCCCAATCGATTTTCTGGACTCTGACCAACTATGTAATCATGACTCTTCTCTGTATATATGTGGGGGTGCACTGGGGGAGTGGAGATGATCCTGGGTTCATACCATTCATCTTGATTCATCCTGGAAGGTTGACCGCAGCTGTGGAGGCACCCAAAAGACCAAAAGGACCAAAGTTACTGATGCTCCCTGTGTTCATCATCTTCTGCTTCAGTTATGTCTTTCTAGATGAATGCTCAGTCATTCCTCATCACGCTCTTCTCTATTTGCTATCACAATGATTTTCCTGAAGCACAGCTCTCACCGTGGCAATAAATACTCAAAAACATTCCATGGTCTCACTGTCTAGAGCAGCAATGGGCAATCTGGCCCACATTCTGTTTTTGTAAATAAAGTTTTATTGGAAAAGTCACGCTCCTCCATTTATAGATTATTTATGGCTGCATTTATGCTGCAATGCCAGAGTCAGGTGGTTGCAGCAGAGGGCTTATGGCCTACAAAACTTAAAATATTTACCATCTGGCCCTTTACTTAAGGAGCTTGCCACATCCTAGTGTAGACAAAGGTGCCAAACATCTTCTCCTGGCATTTGAGGTCCTTTTCAATACGGTCCCGGCCAATTGTTGTTTCATCTACTTTTACTCCCCTTGAAGCACCTCATGTTCCTGCCAAAAAGGCATCCCCTACTTCATAATTTTTGGTTAGTTTTTGAACTTTTTATTGAATTATTACATGCCTGTAAATATCAAAATTCTAAGTGTATAGCTTGATGAATTTTTAAAACATCATCATATCCTTTTAACTGACACCTATGTTCTATAACTGGACTCCTATGTTCTGTGACTAGAACATTAATTACCAATAGTCCAGAGGCCCCAGAGGCTCTGTTCATGCTCTCTTTTATCCTGATTTCTAACATTATCAATCACTTTTAGCTCTTTATGAGTTCAGTATACGTACACAAGTAAGTACTCCTTTTGTCTGGGTCCTTTTGCTCAAATTACATTCATGAAATTCAACCATGTCATTGCATATAGTTGTAGTTTGTTTATTCTCATTGCTAAAATCCATTTTGTATATTATACTACAACTTATTAATTCTACTGGTGATAGGCACCTAGGGTTTCCACTTTGGAACTATTAGGAATAATGCTGCTATGAATATCCTTTTGCTGGTTTTCTGGTTAACTTATGTATGCACTGCTGTGAATACCTAAGTATATCATTGTTGAATCATAGGGTATGTGTTACCTAATCATTTCCCAATGTACTTATACTGGTAGATACTCCCATCAAGAGTGAGAATTCCAGTTGCTACTAAATATTCTTGTCAACACTTGGATTTTGTCAATGCTGATGTGTTTTTTTTTTTTCCTTAGCAATTCTGGTAGGTGTGATGGTGGAATCTCATTGTGGTTTAAATCTGTATTTCCTTAATGACTAAGAGGTAGAGCACAATTTCATACATTTGTTGGCTATTCAGGTGTCTTTTGTGATATGCTTGTTTTAGTGTTTTGTGTTTTTTCCTATTGAATCATCTGTTTCTAGTTTTTTTGTAGAAGTTCTTTATATATTCCGGGTATGAATCTTGTGTCAGATATGTATCTCTGAATTTCATTTTTTACTCTTTGTTTTGTTTTAAAGATTTATTTTATTTATTTTAGAGAGAGAGAGAGAGACCATGAGCAAGGGAGGGGCAGAGGGAGAGGGAGAATCAGACTCCCCGATGACCTGAGAGCCCAACGCAGGTCTCACTTTGGATGGCTTTTTCATTTAAGAGTTTTGCTTGATGAACAGAGATTTCTAAGCTTACTGTATTCCAATTCATAATTTTTTCTCCATAGTTAGCACTTTATATGAGCCCTATTTCAGAACTCCTTGTCATCTGTAAAATTATAAAGATGTTCTTGTAAATTTCCTTCTATAAACTTTATTGTTTCTTTTTTCCTACTTTAGATCTTAAATCTATCTGGAAATGATTTTGTTTGTGTGCGTATGGTATGTATGAGTAGGGATCAAGATTTGTTTTTTCCCTATATGGTTATCCAGTTGATCGACTTTTTCTTTAATTAAAAAAATTCTTTGCACACTAACCTGCAGTGTCACCATTGTGCTCTATTAGTTTGTTATTTCTTGCTTAAAGACTGTGCAAGGAAATCACTATGTATATATTAAAAGAGTACGGCATTTATGATAGCATCAAAACCCATCCAATTTCTAGGAAGAAATGTAACAAAAGTATGCAACCCTCTGCACTAAAAACTTTAAGCAAAAGATAAGAGAAAAACAAAATTGTAGTACAGGTGTATGTATGTATTTTTCCTGTTCTTATGTCTTTTTTTTTCCCTTGCTTTATTACAGTAGCCAGGACGAATACAGTGTTGGATAAAAGTGGTCATAGTGGGCAGCCAGTTTCTTCCCTGCTTAGGGCATGTGTCACTCAAACCAATATGACTTATTTTACTGATTCGCTCTCCATAAATCATAGACTGAAAAGAATTAATGGTCTGGTAACTGCTTACAAGAGTCTCTTATGGCTGGGCAGAATTATTTGTTTTCTTTTCTCTTACTGTATTTTGGAACTATCTTCAACTATAGAGGAAGGACCAAAATCTGCTTACTAGATTTTCTGGGTCAAGTGAATGTAAAGCTCTTTTATTGGTCTACAAAACAAAGATATAATCCTAACTAAAATATATTGAATATTTATTAAGTGTTGATGGCTTTGTTTGCATTAGTTTA
Source organism: Ailuropoda melanoleuca (assembly GCF_002007445.2). NCBI lineage: Eukaryota > Metazoa > Chordata > Mammalia > Carnivora > Ursidae > Ailuropoda > Ailuropoda melanoleuca. Next base: position 104,324,729 of record NC_048220.1, on the reverse strand, counting down.
TTTGGTGGTACCAACAGTCCTGTAAGGTAGCCATCATCATTTCTTCTGTACAGGCAAGTAGTCTGGGGATTAGAAATTACAAATTTGACCCAAATCACCCAGTTTGGAAGTAGCAGAGCTGGTTTTGAACCTAGTCAGTTTGATTCTAGAGCCCTTTACCACTGTGCAGTACAGATTTGCTCATATCGAGTTGATATGTGCCTTTTTATAATTCCTTTGTGATCACACAGAACAAGTGTGCCTTCTTTTTCCTGTGACTCTCCTTCAGTTACATGAAGATAGCTTTTATCAGCCTTCTGAGTGTTCTCCAGATTCAACATTCCTGGTTTCTGTCATTCCCTGTTGACAAGGTTTAAAAATCTCCTTTGCTTTTCCAGTTAGCAATTTCCTTGAAACTCCTCTTCAGGCATGGGGAGCACATTGCTGTGTTTGAATGATTAGCACTGTACTGACAGCAAACTTTACCCTTCTTTATTATGAGCCTTATACCCCTTCTAATGCATCCTAAGGCTGAAGCAACTTGGTACAGACTTGGAGTTCGGATATCCCATTCTAATCTTGGCAGAGCTGTTTACCAGCTGTGTGACATTGGGCAGGTCACTAGATCTCCCCAAGCCTCAGTTTTCCTACATAGAAAATATGGGGCCATAACTGCTATCCTGGTTACCCCCCAGAGAATGGTAAGAGACTCATTTAAGATAGTGGATGGGAATGTTATTTGCAAACTATGAAGAGCTCCATCATTGCCAGTTATTTTTAGCAGACTCATCATGCTGTTGACACATACCGAGTATTTGTACAGAGTGAAGCTGAATTCAGCCATTAAAAAAGTGAACAAAAGGGAATGTTAGTGGCATTCAGCCAACATTAGGAAATGCTAATTGGGCTGCTTAGGAGAGAGACGGGGCGGGGGGGGGGGGGGGGGNTAAGGTTAGTGGGGACCAGGAAATCATAATCAGATCCCATGACCTGTGATGCTGATTGTGTTTTTCCTTCCAATGAAATCATGAGGCAGTGCCATCCCCTGCCTCCCTCCCCACCCCCCATCCCACAAGGCTAATTATTATAAAAATTCTCTGTCATTGCTTTGTAACGGTCCACAGCCTAACTAATTTAAAAATGCAAATGAATGCTAAATTACAGTCAGGTTTGGAGCTCATTTCCTGCCTGTGCACCTAGAGATGGTAGGTGTCATGTCTACAGCTGGAAATCAATCTCAGGCACCCTGGGTGATTTGGTAACGGCCACTGGCATCGCTGCTGATGTCACAAGATCCTCAGTTGATGGTGGGTTTCAACAGCACTGTGTACTATCAATTTTAAGCCTGTCTCTGCCTCTGCAGTGGCATACTGCAGCACTGTGTTATTCCTCCTGAAAACCAAGGGGCCCTCCCTTGGCCATCTGTCAGCTCCATGATGGGCCAAGTGATGAGCCTGAGTCTGGTAGTTGGACAGCTCTGCCTTACCACCTAGTTGTGAGCTTGGGGTCTGAAAGCCTGTTTGATGATTATGATGATGATGAGAGATTGAGTCCTGCCTGTCAGCTAATCCTTAGATTAGAGTGCCTCACAATGAAAGCCTAGGACCTGTGGTGGTTTAAATGCAGATTCCTGGGTCCCATCTCAAACCTATAGAATTGGAATCCCTACACATGGACCCTAGAAATGTTTTTTTTTTAAGTCAGCCTTCCCAGGTGATTCTTACACATATTAAAGTTTGAGAACTACTATATTACATTGTAAAATTATAGTAGATTGGGGCTGAAAGAAGTCTTATAGATTTCCTCGCCCAGTGGTTTTCAAACATGGATGTTGTACATTAGAATTATTTGGAGAAATTTTAAAACTCCCAGTTCTAGAGGGCTTACTCCTCACAAATGTCATCACAGTCTCTGGAATTGGGGCCAGGCTATCAGTGCATTTTTCCTTCTTCTTCTTTTTTTTTTTTTTTTGGCTTGTTTGTTTATGTAAAGCTCCCCCAGAATTCCAACATTCAGCTGAGGTTGACAATCACTGCTCACATTCCAGCCCATTGGTTTTACAGCTGGGGACAAATGGCTTTCCACAGGCATACTGTCTCAGAGGGGAAGTAGGAACCCAGGAGAGGCAGTGGCCCAGGCAGGATAGGAACTCAGATTTCCTGACTCCTAATTGGTGCTGCTTCTACCATATCAGATGGTTTTTCTTTGTTGAGCCAATGGCAACCCTGTTTTCCCATGTTCTATTTTATCCTATAAAAAGTAAAATAACACCAAGGGGTTTGATTTCCTGCTAAGCCAGAGATGAAGCCAGAGATCATTCCTGTTCTCACAAGGTGAGCTTGTGGCTCCAGCCAGATTAATTGCTGGTTCAAGCGATGACCTAAAGCGCAGCCCCCAGCTGCAGACCCAACCTCACGTCACTCTAAGTGTGCCGAGGCACCTCTGTCGGCAGGAAGAGGTTTGCCGTTTGCCGGGAAAACAGGCTTCTAGCTCTGACATTAGCGATGCACATGTGACTTCTGAGCAAGCAACCAAACATCATTGGATGTTGTTTCCTTGCCTTATACAGAGTGCACATAACCAAAACAAAGCACTTCGCTGAAAAAAAAACTGTGTTTCAATAACATAGCCTCGTGCTAGACACAGAGCAGACATCCAGTAAATACTTGATGAATTAAGTAATTAATTCAGAAATGCAGGTAGAAATATCACATAATCATTTCCCCCAGCTTATCTTCTCCCAAAATGATTTACATATGAAATCTTATTTCAAAAGATTAGGTTGCAGTGAAAATTTCTGTAGGGTGCATCTATTTCCAACCCTAGTAAATGGCTTAATGATACCTAAGACAGGTTTCCCCACTCACTGAAAATTTGCTTCATGCCACTTTGCTTTTATAAAAGATCTACATCAGTACCCGTTTTCGCTAACTGAAAGAAATCCAAAGAGGATTCTCACTTTTACAAAATGGTAGTTGATTCTTGGCTTTACGTCATTTTGGCTTTCAAAAGGTTTCATAGGAATACTCTATTTTCAGATAGTGGGGCAAACCTCTATTTGTCTTCCACGACAGAACTTTGGTGAACAAAATAATTTTGACTATCCCTTACAATTCTGTATAATGGAATTTCTTTTAGGCAGGTTGTAAAGCAATCTTGTCTTTACTTACCAGAAGTCCTTTTGACATTATATAAGAAGAGTGGAAACAAAATTTAAGGAATGAGGAGTATGCCAAACCAGTGGAAACATCGCCAGGGCTCCATCGATACACGAGTTGAAGTTCTAGACTTGTTTTTTAAAGATTTTATTTATTTATTTGACAGAGAGACAGCCAGCAAGAGAGGGAACACAAGCAGGGGGAGTGGGAGAGGAAGAAGCAGGCTCTCAGCAGAGGAGCCTGATGCGGGGCTCGATCCCAGAATGCCGGGATCATGCCCTGAGCCGAAGGCAGACACGACTGAGCCACCCAGGCGCCCCCTGAAGTTCTAGATTTTTTTAACTTAGTAATAACATACTGTCTTTCATTTAGAAAAATCATTCACTATCAGTAGGACCTATACCTTGAATGATTTCATGATTTTTGAACTTTCACTCAACTCAACTGTACCAACATGCTTATGTGTGAGCTTTGAACCATTGGAGTTTCCAGTTTGGGGCCAGGGTGAAAGTTCTGTGACTGTGATTAGGGTGTGGTCTAGACATTCACTGACAAATGTTTACTGACATAAGGCAGGTGCTGCTCAAGATACTGGAGATTCACTGTTGTCCTGCAAGAGACACACCCCCTTCAGTCCTGGAACATACGGTCTGGCAGGGGAGACAGGTATGAATGACTGAATGGTAGCAGATGGAGATACGGAGCGTGAAATAGAGATGTGGCTCTGGAAGAGTGTTTAGTAGAGAAACCTAAACCAGACCAGAGGGTCTGGAAGGCACCCCCAAGCAAGTGACGGCTGAATTGATACTTAGGTGAAGAGGTACAGGGACATGACTCAGGCAGGAGGCACAGCCTTTGCAAAGGCCCTGGGGTAGAATGAGCTTGAGTTTGAGCTGTGAAAAGAAGGGTTTTCAGTGGGGCTGGGTCACAGGATAAGATACACAGAGGGTGGTGAAGAGTCGGCCTCGGACTGGAATCAGGTGGTTGCCTGACTTGGAGGGTCGGTCTAAAGCTGCGATTTAGGTTATGTGATCCAGATTAGGGCTTAATCTGAGCATAGAGTACAGACTATGGCCCACATTGGGAGTAGATATGAGGTCTTTCGGTCATTCATTTCTTTAACAAACATTTAATGAATGTCTACTATGTTCCAGGTAGGCTAGAGGTAGGCCAGGTGAGTGGAGGCGAAGTCAGTTTCCAATAGTAGTTAAACATGTCACCTGTGGGGAGACAGCCTTGGGATTGCATTGGGACTACAAAGTATGAGAATTTGTTCACGTCATTTCATTTCCCTGAGTTTCTGCTGGCTTACCCATTAGATAAAGGGTAATAACAGACTTTTCAAAGGATGGTCATGAGGATCAAATGAGTTACCGTATAAAAAAGCACCTACCACAGTGCTGGGCGCATCATAGATATATTATGAATATTTGCTATATGCAAACAAGCTAGAAAGGATAAGAAAAAACTTGGTCTTTGTTTCTAAGTCCAGGCTTTAGACACTGAGCAAACCTCTGGAGCATCTCAGCGGACGGTTGTGCGGACAAGGAGTAGTTTCCTGCCAGCTGCATCAGCCACCCAAGAGACTCAGCTGGAACCTCTCTTGTCCCTTTAGACAGCTTGCTGCTGGCTGCAATGGTGGCAGTGGGCCAGTCACTGAATTTAAATAGAATTTTCTTTGCAAATTGACATAGCAATGAAATTACCCGACTGCTGTGTTTATCTTTCCAAATAAAAGCCAGATTTTAAGTACATTAAGTACATTATACCAGTGTAATTGAAAATCAGAAGCAAATGGGGGGGGGTGTGTGCTGTACGTTCTGCGCTAGAGAAGGTGTGCTTGCCGTATCCCTGTGCTCAGAACTGTTCAGATGAGCTGGATTCTTGGCGTGATAGTGACTCACCATTTGGGGAACCTGAAGGCCCCAGGTTCTCTCTACGGTTGAAAACATAGCAACTTGGGTTTCAATTAAGGTCCTGCTATCCCCTACACAGTTCCTCTTAATCCTTCTTCAGAGGTGCTCCAGGTTGCAGGTGGTTTTCCTGACCCACACTTCACTGCCAGAGCTCTCTGAGACAGGCTCGCCTGCTGGGAATCCCCGTGCCACCTCTGTTGTCTGCCTGTGGAGAACTGCAGTGCCTCCGCGTGGTGTGGGAGGTGCGCTGAGAAGTACAAAGTACAAAACTTCATGGGGCATCCCAGGGCAGGCTGGCCACCTGGCTTCATGGTTTGGGTCTTTTCCCTTCGTCTTAGTGCTTGCAACCTGACTGTGGCCACGAGGGAGGTGATGGTGAGCTTCTCTCCCTAAGACCCCATCTGCCCCCCACTCAAGTCACCCCAAATTAAAATAATTTTTTTTTGATGTGAACAACTGCCAATATATTTCCTCAACTTTAAAAATGTGAAAGAAAGCAGCATCTTTTTTTTTCTTTGCTTTTTAAAAAAATATTAGTCATGCACAAGCTCGGTAAGATAAATGTAATTTAAGTCAAGTGCTGGGCAGGTTACCACCCTAAGCCTCTCCTATGTTGATTCTTCCCCACTGATACCTGTTCACCCTTCTTTGCTTATTCAACAGTATCCTGTGTCTAACTGCTAAGCAAAGAGGGAGTACAGTTAGGTCTAGAGATACAGATCATCCTCACATCAAGGCAGAAAATAGGCTGAAAAATGAGTATCTGTGACAGAGGATTGGTAACAGCGTGCCGTCTGAAGAGAGTGCGTAATAGAGTTTTGCTTGGAGGATATTGGCAACTGAGTATGATTTGCAGACTACTGACAGTCAGATGATGTTAAGGCAGCTTTGAAATAGAATGGTTTGGTGCAGCTCATCTTTGTGCTTTCACGGTGGACTGTCACTTGGGTTTTTCTCCCAAGTCAGAAGGTGCTGACTTAGGGTGCCTTTGGATTCCCCTGTCATTTCCACATTGAGTTGAAATTCTCCACCCTGCTTGTTCTCACTTAATGAGGACCTCAGGGTGACCTAGAGAATCAAGTGTGTCTGTTTTTATTGGGGACCATGTGGAAGTGAAATAATAGTCAAGATGAGGCTCTTACTGCAAAATGCCTTTGGTGCTGAAAGAAGTCAAATGATGTGGGTGTTATCATCCATGATATGGGTTGGATGGTCTCAGCACAGAAACGCAATAGATAATATTTCCTTTTTTCTTCAATGAAAAGCAATGGTAATGAACCTTCGTCTTTGTAATGAGCAGCCCTGGGTTGGGTGGCCTGCTCTCTTTGTGCTTCAGTTAGCTCAACTATAAATGAGGTGTTGGACCAGATGATCTCTGAAATTCAAATGTCGTGGAGAGGGGCTTGGAGTCCTGGAGACTGGGCTGGAATCCCATATTTAGCATTGACTGGGTAGGTCCTTTCCTGTCTCTGGGCCTCAGCTTCCCAGAAGACAGAGAATTTGGACAATATGTCTTTATGATCCCTCTCAGTTCTGAGGAGTAGAGGGCCCATCTCTCAAGCAGGAAGGCAATGACTAGCCCTTGAAACACAGCTATGCCATGATGAGAATCTAATAGAATGGAGTTAAACTTGTAACAGAGAGGCTGGTTCACCAGTAGGCACTTTTCCCTCTATTTCCTTGGACTACTTGGGGCACCCTCAGAAGCTCAGCCTACACTCACTGCTCGGTACACCAGAGCAAATGCAGACAGATGAAATGGCACTGGGAGCGCTCTTTCTGCCTGCACTAGAAGATGTTTCGAAGTTACCATATCCTGCAGGAGAGGAAGGGGATGTGTACAGAGGGAGACAGATGTGATAAAGGCAACCTAGTTTGATAGCTGATCAAATGAAATCATTTTGGGATGAGGTGGCAAGCTCATAGAAATGCATTATGAAAATAGTTAATGGGGTCTCAGCTAGATTTACCTGTATCAGTAGAGAGGGATGGTTACACCTCCTGGTAGGAGGGAGGAGGTGCCTAACTCTAAACAGGTGTCCCTGGAGATGGGCTTCAGTTTTGTTTGGAAGGGGGAGTATTAATGTAGCAGGGCACGTCTAGGAAAAGAGTTGAGAAAGGACGTTGGTTACAAACACATGTTGTATGAGGAATAATTGAAGATCCTGGGGGAGGGAGGGAGACAAGCTGAAAGTGGTGGGGGAAAAAACCCATGAGGAGGAGGGGTCATGTGGCTGCTAAGAGGAGAAGGGAGAAGATTTAAGATAAAACAGTAGTCAGTTGTGAGGAGTCAAATACTGGCTCAGGACAAGGAAAATCATTTGAGTTTTACAATGGTGGAAGGGGTTTTTGTGTAAGCATGGAGCTCCTTATCACTGGGGGGCTTAAGGAGAGCCTGGGTGGTCTACCTTCAGAAGTGCTGTGTTAGATGGGCGGTTTAGCAAGGAAACTTTTTTCCAGTTCTGCTATTTTGTGGTGATCATCACTGTGATCAAGCCTTGAAGTTCTCATTGTGGTCCCTCTACTAACTTGCTGTGTGACCATGACCAGGTCATTTAAATTTTCTGGGCCTCAGTTTACTCATCTGTAAAATGGAGACAATAACACCGATCCAACAGTGTCCAGAGACACTGTTACAGAGAAACCTTGCAAGAGGGGAATAATGCATGGGAAAGTGCTTTGAAGAACGGGATATGCTGTGTGTAAATGCCACAAGATCGTTCTCCAGCTGTTGTCTGGCCTGGCAGTGCATCATGGTTGTGGAGAATGGAGGCTCAAGGGCTCAACTCCCTGGGTTAGCATCCTGGCACGGCCCCTTGTTGGATATGTGATTTTTGGCAAAGTATTAAACTTGCTGTGACTCAGTTTTCTGGTCTAAATAATGGGGATAAGGATAATACTGATTTTAGAGGACTGTGAGGATGAAAGACAATACATGTGAAGTGATTTCTACAGAGCCTGGCACAGAGTATCCCCCCCCCGCCCCCGCCAATGGCTTTGTTCTCCTCACCGTTACTGTTGGCCTCAGGCAGTACTTATGCCTATTGCAGTGGACTGTGACAACAGCTGGCTGAGTTGCTGGGATATGTTCCAGACATGTCTTAGAGGGATGTTAGCCCATTTCCAATGTCCAAGGCTGCAGAGATGCCCACATAGGTCCCTCATGGGAGATCTAAGCACAGCTACCAAAGTTTGTCAATTTGGCAACCCCAAATGTTTTCTTTTATTTGGAAGCTCATAATATTCCATCATATATATTTCATAATTACCCTCATGAATTATTCACCTGCAACTTAATAACCTTAAATTTTATGGGATTTTGGTTTTATGGGAGAAAAACATTACCAACCTGGGACCCAGCTGTGAAGAGAAAGTGCTGACGTTACCAATTTATTTTCACTATGCTGTAGAAGATTTTTTTTGTAACTATGAAATATAGAATATTAATAAAAGGGCAAATAAACTAAAAGAGGAGGAAAATCTCCTTACATTGCTCTTTCTAAAAAATTTAATCTCAAACTTGCGTTTGCAATATTTTTCCTATTGCCAAGAGGCTGATCCACCTCTGTTATGGTTGGTGTCATTTTCTTCGGGGGAAACCAAAGAAAAATTATTCTTTGTTTCCCTTGCTTTCTTACCTGCCTTTGGCCTTCCTGTACTTTTATCCATTACACAATTAATTTTTTAGTCTGTATTCATTAGCAATTTTTAAATTAGTATCACACTTTCCTTAGCCCGGACTGTTAGAATATTAGTTTTGGGATGTCCCTGGAGTTGTCTAAGCAGAGTGTGGTAATAGACTGGAAAGAGCAGTGGGTGAGAGATTTAAGCGTGGGTCTAGACTACCATTTAATTGATGTATATATAACATTAGCAATTCAGTTTTCTCCACCTCACTTCCTTTCAGGCAAAATGAGAATAATCATGTCCATTCTGCCTACCTCCCAGAAACTTTGGGAAAGTTAATGGGTGAGGCAGCCTTTTATTTTTTTATATTTTTAAGTTTTTATTTTAATTCCAGTTACTTAACATAAGTGATATTAGTTTCAGGTGTACTATCTCGTCATTTAACACTTCTATACATCACCCTGTGCTCATCACAAGTGCACTCCTTAATCCCCAATAGGTGAGGCAGCCTTTTAGAGAACAAAGCACTACATGAATGTAAGGAACTGGCCCAGCAACACAGGGGGGACGGCCAGCATGTTGACAGCACTGTGCCCTGTGGAAGGATGAGCAGGAAGGTCCTAAGAAAAGCTAGTTCATATCAAGCAGCTGGAAAAGAAGCTTATTCCTTTATTGAGGTTGGAGGTTTCCCTGGGAGCAGAAGATAATAAAACAAGATCATCTTGTCCTTTAATGCTAGGTAGGGGTACAGCTGTTATTCAAACTCTTTTGTTACAAATCATGGGGTATGAATACACTTTTTAGAATCAAAGACCAGTAGAGATAATGAAAGGTCCAATGTCCCCATTTTACAGATGGGACTTAGTGGGGAATGTAGATTTTGATCAAAGTCCCACAGTGGATTAAAGGCAGAAGCTGAGACCAAATGCCGGGTTCTCTGATTTCTAATACTGGGCCCTTGTCGGAAAGTGCCATGGATGTGCTGTAAGTAGGGCCCTCTGCAAGAGAGGGCAGGGGGTTGCTAATAAAATTGGGACGGGGCAGGTGTTGGGCAAAGTGGGGACTGAAGGAAAGCAGCTAAGAAACGTGATTCTGCTGTAGGCAAATGAGCCCGACAAGCAAAACCTAGGAATCAGTGGGGCATTTTTTTAGACCGGCTAGACCTGAGTCATCCAATTAAAACAGGAATAGGTGCCCCAGAGACTGCATCTCCTCTCCTCCCCACAGTTTGTACTGACTTCTAATAACATTTTATTAAAATTCTCTGGGTCCTGATTAATTTTCTTGGCTGCTTTCTTTATTATTGCTCTCCTGGCCACAAGATAAGAACAGTGAGTGCTCTAATGAATGGAGTGAACAGTTGGACTCAACTCATTTGGTTGGTATGGCTCTCTGTCCTCTGCCTAATGAAGCTTTGGGGGATATCTCCCCTTGCGTTTTGAGTGGATGATGGGACATGATACCTGCTGGTGTCTGAGAAGACAAGCATTACCTAGAATTTACCCTCTAGGACATCGTCTGTAAGAAGATTATTGATTTGGTTACTGGAGGGTCTACCTGTCGGCTAAGGAAGAGAAGTCACATTTGCTGAGTGCCTGCTGTGTGCTAAGCATTTTTCTAAGTGTCTCTTCTCTGGGGTCCTAGAGCATCCTGTGTATTCTTCTAACACAGAGTTGCCAAGATATGTTTTCCCAAAAGCACTGTGAGCAATTTGAGGGCAGACGCTGTATCTTTCCTTCAGATGCATTTTCAATCCACCATGATGGCCAACTCACAGCAAGTTCTTAGTAAACAGATGTTCAGTTGATGAATGACTGCTGGTGATAAACATAGGCTTTCTTCTTTTGGTGTTCACCACACACTTACTCTCATTCTTAGGTCCGTTTTACAGATGACTAAGGCAAGGCTCAGAGAACTTGCATAAGGTCACCCATCTATAATATATATGTCTTCATGGCATGAAAAAGGCCGTGATCTTTCCACTGATTAAACATGCTGTATACTTTTACAGACAGTGCCTTATCACTGGGGACCTGTTAAATTTCAGCTAAATTTTGGACGTATCTTTATGGCAGACAGGATGCTATAGTTTCAAGCTTGCCCTGTCCTGAAAGTATCCTTATGAACTGAGAGGTGCCTTTAGAAATGGCAAAAGTGAAATGGTGGCATGTAAATTAGAGGTGAAGAAACTGTGGTTGTTAGAAGGGGAGATAATTCAGGATCTTCTCTGTACGGTATTACAGTTCCCTCTAGCACTGCCAATGTATACTTAAAATGTATGTTCCCAATTATTTTGATTCTTAGTGGTTATGGGGGCTACCATTGGATGAAGAGCTATGTTTGTTAATAAGGGATTGGAAGCAGGCAAGATGGGGATGCTGAGAAACCCTTGCATGTAGAAAGAATCAGAGAAAATGGGGGGGGGGAGATCAAAATGGAATAGGAGAGGCAGGGCTCTGGGAGCCAAATCATGGATGGACAAACTGAAATGGAAGGCAAAGAGTTGTAGGCTGGTGGGCATGGCCAAGGATGGGCTTCATAGGCCAAGGTAGTCCCCTGAAAAATAGATGTAAATTTGCATATGTATATTTCACTGGAAATAGGGTATATAGCTTTCACTTTCCAAGAGGAGCAGCAACTTTTCCGAAGATTAGGAACCACTGGTTTGGGTTAAATACAAGCAAGTCTGGGTGATGGGTATTAAGGAGAGCATGTGATATGGTGAGCACTGGGTGTTATATGCAACTAATGAATCATTGAATACTACATCAAAAACTAATGATGTACTATATGTTGGCCAATTGAATTTAAATTAAAAAAATATGTAAGTAAGTCAAGGAGTTCTAGGACCAGAATTCCAGAATGGGAGGATGGGACCCAATAATTTCCTAAAAGTTACACTTGGAGGATGGTCAGGCTGTAACAGTTAATATATATAATATATTAATATAATATATTTATAATAATATATAATAATACATAGTATACTAATATAGTATATTTATAATAATATATTAAATATATTATTATTATATATAATATATACTAAAACAATATATAATTAATATATTATTATATAATATAATTATATTATAATATATAATTATATTTTATATTATATATTATAATATATAATTATATATATATATTAGGGAGGGGGAGGGGCAGGTAGAGAAGGAGAGAGAGAATCTTAAGCAGGATCCACACCCAGTGTGTGAGCCTGACATGGGGCTTACTTAACCTCACGATCCTGAGATCACGACCTGAGTCAAAATCAAGGGTTGAATGCTTAACTAACTGAGCCACCCAGGTGCCCCGAGTGTGTTATACTTTTACAATATTACTTTAATCCCCCTTTAAGGCCTTTTTTGATATTATTTTATTGAGTCTTCATGACAGTGCTTTGAAGGGGACCCTGTATCATTTCCATTTTATAGATGAGGAAACTGAAGCACATGGAAATTATGTAAATTGCCCAAAGTCACATCATTAACAAATGACAGAGCCATAATTGGAACTGAACAATCTAATTCCTAAAACTATCATCCTAATTTATACCCATAGAGTCTCCCTAGAGTAATAAAAGGAGAATGTCCATCAGGGAGGGTGACAGACTTAGCATTTTTTGCATGGCTTCCTAGGTCATGTGACTAAATGATTTTATGGGTGCAGTTTCCCTAAATGACCTCAAGCTGGGTGCTTGAACTTGCTCTGTGGGAAGGACTCTAGTGGATAAGGGCAGAGGATATTGGTAGTCTGAGAGAACCATCGTGGGGAAGTAACCCCACAGGGCAACAGCAGAAAGGTCCTGGAGTTTTGGGTGGCTGGGTGAGGCTTTTGTTCATGCAGCAGCTTAAAGGATTCATCCATGAAGGGGCTTTCTGGAACAGGCTGTGGAAAGGAGTGTGGATGTCAAAGACCTACCTTTAGAATTTACCCAAGAGAGTTCCAAGGACGTCCCTTTCCATCCTTACAATGACCCAAGTGTGTTCCTAGGGTGTTTCTCTGTTGTGTGAACACCAGCACAGAGAAGTGGGAAGAAGTCACACAGGCCTAGGCTCTGCTTTCCGGTCCTGCCCTTCCTGTTTTCTATTCCTAGACAGACTTTGTATATCTTGGAGCCCCCTTTCCCTCTTTGTGAACCTGGGGCAAGGACCACCTAGGACCCCCTACCTCAAAGGGCTGTTGTGAGGATTATAGGAAAGCATGGGGGTAAAGCACTTGGCATGTAATGAGCACTCCATGAGTGATAGCTGCTGATTTCCACTTATCCCAGGGAAGATCCATGTCTACTGCTTGCAGAAAACTCTTGTCCCAAACAGATTCCATTCTTTTACCAGCTTTTCTGAAACTCTTTCCGAACCCATTTCCTCTAACAGAATATGAGCTTGGCTTTTCTCAATTCTACATGAGCTCCACTCCTTCAAGGGACCAGGAAGACATCCGCGGGCCATCTTCAATTAGCACTGAATGACCGGGGCTTTAATATAGGGCTATGCTGGAGCCAACTTGTATCGTCTCAGGAAAGCTGATTGTTAAGTTTTTAGGAATTTTGTGAGCTGCTTGGCTTTAGGTGGATAGCTTGACATTGGCCAAGATGGCATTTATACCACAGAAAGTGTCAAATACT
>NC_048220.1:104299232-104309322 GCF_002007445.2 Ailuropoda melanoleuca | reverse complement strand
GCTTGCAGAAAACTCTTGTCCCAAACAGATTCCATTCTTTTACCAGCTTTTCTGAAACTCTTTCCGAACCCATTTCCTCTAACAGAATATGAGCTTGGCTTTTCTCAATTCTACATGAGCTCCACTCCTTCAAGGGACCAGGAAGACATCCGCGGGCCATCTTCAATTAGCACTGAATGACCGGGGCTTTAATATAGGGCTATGCTGGAGCCAACTTGTATCGTCTCAGGAAAGCTGATTGTTAAGTTTTTAGGAATTTTGTGAGCTGCTTGGCTTTAGATGGATAGCTTGACATTGGCCAAGATGGCATTTATACCACAGAAAGTGTCAAATACTAATTAGAGCTTATTTTGCTCCTTTAGGAGCTGGTTTTAAGACGTTGACCAGCACACTACTGAAGAGCTGTTATGAAGTATATTACCTGTCCTCTGTTGTTTGAAGACCTTTCCGTGTACTAACTCAATCCTTGCAACAACCTTTGGAGGCTTTTACTGTTATCCCCTTTCACAGACTAGGAAACTGAGAAAGTGGGTTGCCGGAGGTCATGTAGCTAGTAAGTGACAGAACTGGGATATCAAGTGAGTCAGGCTGGCTTCGGAGCCTGCATTCATAGTCCGCGATCCTGCCTCTGGAGAGTTCTTGTGAGGATCTGATGATTTACATGAAGCGCTTGGTCCAGTGCTTGGTACCTAGTAATTGCCTGATAAATATTAGCTGTTATTATTTCTATCAAGGATTCTTACGTTTTTTGTTGTCCAATGAGAATCTGATGAAAGCTGTGGATTCTTTTCCCTTAAAAGATGCACGGTATGTACAATCACACACACACACAGTGAGGATACCATATTGAATACAATATTCATGGACTCTCCAGCACTCAGTGATCCTAAGTCTACCTTCTTGGCAAGGGAATCAAATTCCCTTCGTGTTTCTCTTTCTAGCAAATCATTTCACATTGTTTCAACTCGCTTTAGCCTTTGCCTTCACCTTCGCCTTGCAGGGGCTATTTGTGTACTCTTCCCAAGCCACTCCCCACCCCCATGTGCTCTGTTTTGCTTTGCATCTCGCACAGCAGGGGGGCCAGAATTGGGTAGCCTTGTTGTCTTCCTCCTATTTCCTGATCTCTGTACCAATTGATATTTTTTCTAGTCTCATTTTGCCTCTGGTGTCGGCCTGCAGGGACTTGACATCTGGGATCTGGGATATAAATCTGAGCTATAGTTATAACACCACTATCATTACACACAGACCCCATTACACACCCTAAAAACACACAACAGGAAAAGAAGTCTGAATATGTGCACAGGCATGTCAGGGTTTCCTGACTTGCTTTGTCTGTATGTGGATGAACTAGAGACATCTGCTTTGGTACCTCCTGCCTTTTAAGCTTTCCTTGTACTCTTATTCCTCTTCTTAAACTCTCAACCCCCACCTCCATGTTTGTTCTCCAGGCCTTAAGTTCAGCTCCTACTTTGACCCGAGGAAAGAATGATAACTAATAAAAATTACTTACTCTGTGTATATATGCAAAATTTTATATATGTCATCTCATTTAACTAAACTCATACAACAAGCCCGTGAGGTAGTGGATTTAAAGAATACTGAAACTCAGAGAGGTTAAGTAACTTGCTCAAGTCTTCATAGCTAGTAACTGGCTAACCTAAAATTCAAACCCACATCTGGGAACTCCAGGTTTGCATGCCTTCCCTTGTTGTCCTCCGTTTTCTTTTTCTGCATAACAGCATTTAATAGTGGGCCCCCCATGTGGTGCCCTCCCTGGATATCCACGCAAATCAGTGGGCTTTGGACGTTTACAGTATGTATAAGACTTAAAGGGATTCCAGTCACTGGGCATTGGGGACATTCTTGCACGTGGAGGCTCTCCCTGGATTTCACAAATGCTACCACACAGGTGTTTTTTTCCTGACCAGCCTTGTGGCTCACTGGCTAGNACTAGGTATGAGCAGGCTATGGCCCATCTTCCTTTCCCTTCAGGAGGGAACCTCAGGAGGAAATGAGGCTCACACCCTTACAGAGAATAAAGCCATCGCACCTTGCAAGGGTCCCTGAGCTAGATTTCTGATAACTCAGAAAACCCTTAAGATAAGAAATTCAGTGTTTAAAATCTGACAGGTAGGCATCCTTCCAGCTTTCTGTGGCTTACCAATGGCCTCTAGTGGCCAGTGACTCTAAGTGCCAGGGCTGCAAGCCTTGGCTTCTTCCAGGGATCCTTTGGCTGGATGCCCTACAGAGTTTTAAAACACTGCATTAATTTCTGATCAGCATGTTTTGCAATACTGGGGCAGAAAAAAAAAATGGTTGAGTTGAAAACTCCGGGTAAAGAGAGTATTACAATGGGTGATTGAATCCATAAAATCCNTCTGATCAGCATGTTTTGCAATACTGGGGCAGAAAAAAAAATGGTTGAGTTGAAAACTCCGGGTAAAGAGAGTATTACAATGGGTGATTGAATCCATAAAATCCAGAGCCAGGCTGTCAGTAAAGCCTCTCTCTTTTTAATATTCCAGATTACAAGCCCTAGGAGGTAGGCGATACTATTATCTGTGTTTAGCTGCTAGGTAAACCGAACTTCAGAGAGGTTACATAACTAAGCTACGCACTGGTTGGTGGGAAGAACACCCAGGTTTGTGTGGGCACAGATCTGCGTAAGCACAAGCTCTAACCTTGGCCAAGCGGGCTGAAGGCAGCATGTGTGGAGTTGATTGGCATGACAGTGGTCTGGTCTTAAGAATAGTAGTAGCAGCTAGCATTTAAGAATTCGTTCTGTGCCAGGCAGGTGCCCAATGATCTTTGTGGAATACCCCATTCACTCATTCTAGCCACCATGTAAGAAAAACATCTCCAATTTACAAATGAGAATGTAGACTCTTAGCAAGGTCAAAACTGCCAGAGGTCATACAACTTAAAGGAGGAGCTGGGAGTTAGGACCCAGTTTGCTTAAATCCGAAGCAATTGCTTTAATTTGTCTGAATGTATTGCATGTGTGTCCTTGTAGCAAGGCTAGTTTGTTGGTCTTTAGTACTCACTCACCCGAAATATTCTCTTCTCCTGCCTCACCTGGCTATGTGCTAATGAGAGTTTTGACCAACAGGAGTGTGAGGTACTATGGTCAGTGTCCCTCAGAGCAAAGGCTGACTGCTGGCAGGTGGTAGGTGGAGTGGGACTCTGTCATTTCCTGGAGACTTGGAGGGTTTCAGTAGCTGGAGACAATATAGTGTAGTGGTCATGAACAGGCTTTAGAGTCAGGAGACATTACAACAGTTACTCAAGCATTCAAGACTCAATTTCCTCATCCATGAAATGGACACAATAGTGCCTACCTCATAGGGCCGCTGGAGGTATTAAATAAGACAAATGCTTACGATGTTTTTAGTTTAGCACCTCACTCAGGGTTGGTCTTGTTACTGTGTTATGAGGAAGGGAATGCATGGTGACTTGCTATGGTTCTCTAGGAAGGTTATCACCAACAGCACTAACCATCGAGGACCTGGCCCCTTGTTAAGTCTTAGCAGGTGCAATCAGGTTGTTTCCCTTACAACATAAGCAATTCACTTAGCGCTTGAAGCAAGAACAATGTGTTGATGGAAGACGGCCAAAGCAATGAAGTCCCCCTCCCCTAGGGATAAAATGGGGGGAGAGGAGGTCACGAAGCCTCTACAGACAGCCATGCTAACTGAATCCCTTGCCAGGAGAATATTGAGTCTTGGGAGCCACAGGGGACATGGCCACAGAGGAATTAATTTACCTCAAAAGAAATCACCGTGACTTAATGGCTTTATTGAATCCACGGTTTTTAGCCCATTGATTCCCATTTACTTGAATTCAGGGCTGTGCGGGAGCTCTGCCATTACTTTGACTGTTCATATCGATTAGCCAGTATCCCTCCTCCTCTGGCCTTGCATCCGTCCTTCTTCACATATGTCTTTCCTGCCCCCTGCCTTCTGTCCTCATTGCCCCCACCCCAGTGACTGGTCTGGACATACGCACATGGTCCAGGCAAACCCTCTGGATTCCTTGCTAACTGGAAATAATGGCATCAGGCAGATCAATGGCCTCAGGGCGCTAGGGCTTTCTGTGCTAGTTATAACCATGCTATTGCTCTAGGATTTGTTTTCTTACAGTTGAACTTTGGAAAACAAAACAAAACCAAACCTTAACTTTTGGGTCCTTTTGGATGATTGTCTTATTTAGGGCATCCTGGGAGATTTTAAGGAACATTTTCAAACATTAGTGTACACCAGGATCCCCTGGGATCTTGTACAAAAGGACATATCTGAGCCCAAATACTTCGACTCAGTAGGTGGACTCCCCTTCTTTTTTAATGGAGGCAAACTTCACATGACATAAAATTAACCATCCTGAAGTGAACAATCTAGAGATATTTAGTCCATTCACAGTGTTGTGCAACCATCTCCTCCGTCTCGTTCCAAGGCATTCTCATCACCCTCAACGGAGACACTGTGTCCAGTAAGCAGTCACTCCCCATCCCCCAACTGCTCCCCAGATCTTGATGCTCACTAATCTGCTTTCTGTCTTTGTGGATCTGCCTACTCTGGATATTTCATACAGATGGAATCATCCAGTATTCATACTTTTGCATCTGGTCTGTTTCACTTTGCATGGTGTTTTGAGGTTCATCCACGTTGTAGCATAACTCAGTACTACATTTCTTTTATGGCCAAATAACATTTTATTGTAGGCACGTACCAAATTTTGCTTATTCATTTAAACAAGGACTTCCCTTTGTTCTGTAGCAGGTGACCTTCGTTCCACACTTTGGGAATCACTGGCAGCAGAGATTATTGGATTTGCCCCCAGGCAGTTTGATACCCTGTCAAAGTAGTTTGGAAAGTGCCAGGCTTCAGCTGCCCTTTGCCTTTGGAGAGGGTCCTAGCAGTGGATGACCAGGGAATGCCTCATCAGGCAGGACAAAGCATTGTAGCAGGGCACAGACAGAGACCCAGGCAAACAGTATAGTGAATTGCAGGTAAGAGATTTGTATTTGTGTCCTGGCTCTGCTGTTTCATTGTTAAAAATTCTTGGATCCTCCTGTTCCTTATTTGTAGATCAGAATAACAACAGTTATCACTCCCACTGCATTGTTGTTTGGATTAAATGAAATAATTTATATTAAGTGCCTGGTATAAGGCCTGCCACAGAGTGAGTAAAGTGAGGCCCAAAGTGGTCATGATTTTTATTACTTTTCCAGCAAAAGAATAATGTGCAGCTGGAGTTTGGCTCAAGTAACTTGTACAGACACAGGGAAATGTTCTCAGCTGGGTTGGCTGCTGTTCCGATACCCTGTAGCATCTCCAGGAGAACTCATGAGAAAAAGACCCTGGTATGGGAAACTAAGAAGACCCAGCATGGGACGCTTAAGCTTAGTCTCAACCATAAGGCAGAGACCTTGTTTTTAAAATGAGACATAGTGTTGGAATGGAAGCAGTAATAAGGCTAAACTGGTCACTATTGTCATTGCTGGTCTGATTTCTCTACTAGGATGTTTATACAGGGAGGGCAGGAGTTACGTTTGTCTTTTTTACCACTCTGTCCATAGCACATGTGTAGAGTACACACTCAATAAATATTTGTTGCATGCATGGCTGGTTGGATGGGTGGCTGGCTAGATGGTTGGATGGATAGATGGATACTGTGTTATCTCTATGAGTTTAGGACTCCTTAAATTCTTCTGAATCAGTCTCAGGTACCGTTGGAGGAAATACTCTGCCCAAGGTACCCTTCTATGAGACTGTTTGGAAATCAGCTCCAAAGTTCTTAAAAATATGCATGTCTTTTGATCCAGCTGTTCCACATCTTAGTATTTAACCTAAGAAATCCCTGGAGGCACAGAAAGATGATGGCTCAAGAACATTAATTGTGAGACTATTTAGAATAGCAAAAACAGTGGAAATAACTTGCTATCCAACAAAAGGGGGATTGGTTAAATATATTGTGATTCTTCCGTTCAGTAGAGATTTCAAAGGCATAAAAGTAATGTAGGAGAATTTTTATAACATGAGAGAAGGCTCAAATTATGTAGTTAGTGAAAAAAGCAAGTCACACAACGACATTTTAATATACTACCACTGTGTGTATATATGTTTGTATGTGAGAATGTCACAATGGAAAAAATATATACTTACCTGCTATCCTTTGTTTTGAGTGATTTAATTGGAGGTAATTTTAGTTTTGAGCTTTTTGAGCTTTTCTGTAATTTCCATTGTTTTTACATTGAACATGTAATCAAATACAATAATATTAAATATTATTAAGGATTATTTCTGATAAGAATTTGAGTCTTAGATCTCTTACAAGTGTTTGAACCTGCACAGAATATGGAATGGCTTTAGTTATGGGGATTGGAAAGCTATGGGAAAGGGCTGGGGACAGCAAAGCATCAGGCAGGACTTCTGCAACATTCCAAGAATAGGGCATGTTGTTCTCGTTTCGCTGGAAGAGAGGATGTTCTGCACACCCTTTCATGCTGTGTACTCTCTTCTTGACTCTAGGTTACTATCAGAGGTAAACTGAAGCAAGCTCAAATGACCAGAAATTGACTTTATTTGGAAATAGCAGAGGAGTTGCAATTCGAGGAAGTCATGCAGTAGCAGGCTACAAGCTAGTCCATTGAGGGTTTGGGGCAGGCTGTATCTATGGGCAAGGAGTACAAAGAGAGGAAAGTCCAGCCAGAGTCCAAGCTGCAAGTTTATTGGCTTGAGAAAGGGCAGAGATTCTTAGTAGGTGGTCATTGGTCAGGAGGTAAGTCTCAGTCTTCTGTAAATCAGGCATTCATGAGAAATGAGACACTTAGTTCTTAAATTCTGTTCGTCTGAGTGTACATGCATGACATTCTCCATTCTATATCCTCTGGTTCCATTTTAGATTGACATCCCTTCGCATTAGCTTTGAATACAACCAGGCTGTAACTTTTTGGTCTTCATGGAGCCTGGATCCATGTTGTGAGCTTGTAACTACTGAGATAACCAGCCACAAACTGGCTTCAAGAAGGTAAGTTAAAGCTTTGTGTGGTCTGAATTGGTCATGCAAATTAATTTTGTCCCATGTTCCAGGAAGCTAAAAGAAGAAAACCTGGGCTGAGAAAGTACAAATGGAATAAGTATTTCTAAGGAAAGTAAGGGAAATAAGATGATAGCTCTTGACCACCGGCTTTTTAGATTTTTAAGTAAGCATTCAGTTAATTATAATACCCTCCTATCCAGGCCCGGCTTTGTTCCTGGGTCATCTTCTTTGAGGTTGGGTTCTCCCCAGAGGCTTGTGGGTCCCTTACACTAGCATGGCCCCTGGGTGCTCCTCCAGAATTCTTCAATGTGCTGGCATCCTAGATAGGGATGATTTGAACTCATGCTGGGACCTCTACAGGATTTGAAAACCATCAGTGATGTTGGACTATGGAGTGTGCTATAAAGGCGAAGGAAAGGTGCTAAAGGGAACATGTGTAGGGGAGCATCTGAAATCATACAGGATGAAGTTTGACAGATGACTAGGAGATTTTCAGGAATACAAAGAGAACACATCATCAGAAGCAGAGATGTGGTGTCTGAATGCCCACCAACGTGGGAGGGAACTCAGCATGCGACAGGAAAAGACCATGTCACCATGACATGCAAAGGTATTGCAAGGACTAGATAAGTAAGAGGCTTGTATTCCACACTCAGGAATCAGCTGTTCTATCCTGTAGCTCATAGGTGGCCATTGAAGGATTTTAAGCAAGGGAATAACATTTAGTAATATGCACACCCTATCATTTCTATTAATCTGTGAGTTCCCTGCAGACAAATGTTTGATTTTGAGTCATCTTGGTGGTGGCCTCCTCTGATGCCTAGTATAGTCCCTTATTTATAAATAATTGCTATCCTTGAATTAGGTGCTCAGTATGAGTCTGACACTGTACTAAATGCTTTATGTACTATATTACTAGAGTTCTCCAGAGAAACAGAACCAGTAGGGTGGCCTCTAGATCTATCTATCTATCTATCTATCTATCTATCTATCTATCTATCTATNCTATTCATTCTATCTATCCATCTGTTGACACTGATTTATTATAAGGAATCAGATCATGCAGTTATGGCAGCTGAGATGTCCCAGATCTGCAGTCAGCAAGCTGTGGNCTATTCATTCTATCTATCTATCTGTTGACACTGGTTTATTATAAGGAATCAGATCATGCAGTTATGGCAGCTGAGATGTCCCAGATCTGCAGTCAGCAAGCTGTGGAGACCCAGGAAAGTGAATGTGTTACTCCAGTCCTATCCCAAACTCTGAGAACTAGGTAAGCTGATGATGGAAGTGTCAGTGTGCAAGCTGGCAGTCTTGAGAACCAAGAAGAGCAGATGCTTCAGGCCAAGTGTGAAGGCCAAACAAGACCAATGTCCCAACTCAAGTAGGTTTTGTTTTGTTTTGTTTTCAGTCAGAATGAGTTCCCTCTTATTTGAGGGAGGGTCAGCCATTTGTTCTACTCAGGCCTTCAACTGCTTAGATGAGGGCTACCCACATAAGGGAGAGCAGTCTGTTTTACCCAGTCTCCTGATTGACATGTTAATCTCANCAGTCAGAATGAGTTCCCTCTTATTTGAGGGAGGGTCAGCCATTTGTTCTAATCAGGGCTTCAACTGATTAGATGAGGGCTACCCACATAAGGGAGAGCAGTCTGTTTTACCCAGTCTCCTGATTGACATGTTAATCTCATCCAAAAACATACTCTCAGACACACCCGGAATAATGTTTGTTAAACTATCTGGGTACCCCCTTCCCTCCCTTCACCACCATGGCTCAGTCAAGCTGATGCACAAAATTAACCAGCACACATGAATATCATTCACAAGTGATCTTGCCAGGTTATTTCTACCTTCATTCCTATGTTAGGGAGGAAGAAACTAAACCTTAGAAGGTTTGTGTCATATCCATGAATAACAACAGCTGGTGAGTGAAAAGGCTAGAATTAAAAACCCAGGCAACTGACTCCTGAGGCCACATCCTTAACCACTATGCTAGAGCAAATGTTTTAAAGTTGTTTCTAGAACTCTCATACAGAAATTTAACAAACACATAATCACTGATAATAGGTTAATTATATTAAACATCCATTAATCCCTATGTAATAAGTAAATAAATGTACTGTTAACACCTGCCTCCCAAAAATTCCATATTTTAAAACTTTTTTCTGGTTCTGGAGAAGAAAGACAAGATACAGCGAGGAGGGTGTTGCTTAACAAACACTGGTGAGTCTGGTGGAGCGGTTCCCTGTCACCAAGTGTCCTAGGTCGTCCTAGCTGCATTTCAGTAAAGAAAGAAGTCCATACAGTAAGAGATAGAGGCAGCCAGGATTCTCAGCATGAAGTCAGCTGTGTTGTAAAGAGAGGAGACAAATGTAACCAGCTCACAGTAAGACTTGAGCCTTGGAAAGAATAACGCTGTGAAATCATTTCCTGGGGATTGTCTTGAGTGTGTTTGAATGAGGTTAGTCAGCTAAACTCATTCCAGAGTCTCAGGAGTCCTAGGCTCTGTAGGTTGACCATCACTAATAAGTGGCATACCCTGGAAATCTATGCAAATCAAATCCTGCTTTCCTACTGATTTTCATGGATTATGAAGATATCAGTGGGCACTACTCTAATTCTCCCTCTGCCGCTCCTATTTTCCTGAGTAGTTCTTGTCTTTGAAATACATTTTTACACGTAGGAGAGTGCTCTGAATTTGAAGAGTTGCTCTGGAAAAGCAAATTTACCCTCATCCTTATTATAAGTTGCAATGTTTGTTGTTATAAATTTCCTTAAATCAGGGCACATATGGATTTATATGAAAGCACGGTGGAAAATTCTCAATGAAGGTGCTAGGATGTATTTAAATATTCTGTTTACCCAACTCTTTAATACTTTGTCAAATAGATATTGACTGATTGTTTTAATACTTTTTCTTTCAAAAGTAGCAAAAGAATATAAAGCTATTTCAATTTTAAGAGTAGGACAAAATACAAAGTAAAAACAAACATAGTCTTGTTGAATTATTGGCATGATTAGTGTTTGGGAGGACGTCACCAACATGACAA